>NC_039266.1:18154814-18299814 GCF_003368295.1 Carassius auratus
TGTTCCTTAACAACCCATTTGTAAGCTGCGGTCCAGGAGTAGCGATATCTCTAGTTGACGAGGAGATTAAGATGGTGAAGCAGCGAGAAGAGGAACTCAAGCGTCAAAGAGCCAGTGTTTACTCGAAGGATCACTTCCTGATGTCTCCAAACCGTTTGGACTGCTCATCGTTTACAGGTATTTCATGCCAAGAGAAAAACTACAGTTTTTTTTCATTCTGTTGATCTTAACTAACGACTACCATCACTGAGACTGCAAACATTGCAAGATCTATTTATTCTTGGTTGTCAATTTAATTGCAGATGATGTGCCAATTAAATGTAAATCATCCCCATCATCTCCAATGAAAACATGCAGAATGGATCGTTCAGCTTTGTCATGTGATCATCGAGTAAGTAAATGCAAATATACATTCAGTGTCAGAGCAAAAGTTGGATATTGTATCGACAACATGGAATTAAAATTATCGTCATCTTATATCGAAGAAAAAATTTAAAATTAATTCACTTTATTGTTCTCTCACTAGTTCCTGAACCCTATACTGGAGGCCGACGTAAAAGTGCCATGGCTCTGCGCTGGGAGGCAGGGGAGTTTGTGAACAATGAGTAGAAATGTACACTGACGTCAATTTGCAGCTGTTTTACATAAGAGAATTTTCAAAGCTCAAACTCGTCTGTTTATTGTGATAGCATATACACCTGCTACTGCTGCTTGTGTGACTTTCGTAAAGATCCAGAAAAAAATCTGCATACGCCGAGATGCCTAAATGTTATTTGAATGTACGGGTTTCATGCATATTTGTGATTCCTCTTTAATGAGGTATATGGAGAGACTTATAGACCATATTTTTAGTGTTTTGTCTACGAAGCTAAGGAGAATATGTATTGTATATTCATATTGTATTTTCTTGTAGCGCCATGTTTGTATATCCCTAAATTATATGAAAATATGAAGCAGTATTACAGGGTTTTAGGATAAAAATTAAGTGAAAATGCATACAAAATGGATGTATTTTGTTAAAGATCACTGAAAACACATCAATTGGTATCTTTATCAAAAGAACATTTTTTTTTATAATCAATCTGACTGCTCTAATAAGTCAGTATTAAAACCGTTAATCTATTTAGTAATTATACTAGTAGTAATCTAAGAAAATTACCTCTTGTTTTGTTGTCTACAGATAATGTGCATATTTATGTCAAACCGCCGTGCTTATAAAACAGTATTGCTTGCTAACCTTTGAATCCATGTCAGTCTCAAGAAAATGAGCTTTGCATACCATTTGAACATTCCTGTGTTCAAAATACGAATTCAAAAATAAACGTCCATTAAAGTCAATTGCCCATTTTTACTACAACAGTTAATTATGTTGATGCGAAACCATACCATGTTGCCTTTGTATTAAAATAACACTTCACAGGAGTAAAAACTTCACACACGGAAATTACTACACATACAACTGCATTATATTCATAGTCTAAATAAATAATTGATCAAAACATGGTTAATCAAACCCATGATCCTAAAGGATTAAAATAAAAATTAATAAAGATAAATAAAAATTGTATGCACATATTTCAGAAGATAAAGCTTGTCACACGGTTTAATTTCAAAAGTTTTATTTAAAAAAGTGATTTGAATCTATTTGAAAACTCAAATAAATTATCCATGTCATCCACACTACATTCAGTCTTTGTACAAAACAGACAAATTGTTAATAATATTTACATTTCAGGCAACAGTAATTTTAAAAAGTAGTCTTTAAACCAATATTAGGCACTAGAATCAAGAATAAGGTGGTTAAAACATGATTAATTCATATTTAGGAAAAAAATAAAATAAAAATTATAATACAGCATCAAGAATAATTACTTGATCTGTAAACACTAAATTGAATGCGGTCACCAAATATCACACAATAAAATAGATGTTCTTCAGATCTAAAGGTTTAAAAAAGTGAATCATGAAGAGATTTAAATGAGCAGAAGTTGTTCTTTACGAAAAAAAAAAAAAGGTACGCTATATTGAACATATGTAATCCAAAAACAAATCAAACAATTTCATTCTAATAACCAATGTAAATGGACAGGCTGTCTGTCGTAATTAAATCCTACTCTATATTTCTTTGGCTTGTTTTAAAATAGGCATGATTAGTGAATGTGTAAATGACTGCTGAGAGTGGGTCATAATGCACTGATGGTCCAAAGGAGAACATTTAGTAATCCCAGATTTCCACAAAGATAAATAGCCAGCACTATGTTTTTAAACAAGATTCCTGAAAAAAGAAAAAGAAAATGCAATGGACATATCAAGTTATATCGTCAATGAAATGCATGTGCTTCTTATGAGAAAGTACACACAAACTCACTCACCGCACTAGAAGTCTCATTCTCATCAGGAACAAACACCATCTCCATGTCATCAGAATTAATATGTTCAGTGTAGATTTTGACATTTTTTAAATATTTACCTGAAAAACACAAGTATAAAAATAGTGAATGCAATTAAATATATAAAAACATATCTGTGGCCTTTCAGACTGATTAGCATTCAACCCAACATTTCTATTGTTACTGCAGTATAAAACCTTTTACAATTTAATGGATTCATCCAACACAAATTTCCTGCATAGGCGCAAAGAAACACTACACATAAAATAAACAACTGCTCTGAAATGAATACAGAACACACGTCTGAGGGCAGTTCACTGACCTATAGAGAAATATCCCCTTCGATGGACATCCAGAACCAAATCTGCCAGTACAAACCACACCACAATGGCTGCCAGGACCCCTGTGGACCACGGAGCAGGCAGGAACAGAGCTTGCTGATGGATCCCGAGGAAGATGGTGACAACTAAATCATGAAAACACACAGCTTTTTTATTGAATTTACAAAGGTGATTTCTTCTGTTAGCACTGTTGTTAATATGAATCTGAGTCGCATTATAAACTGTTCCAGACTTTTCACAGCATTTTTTCTTACCAGCCACAACTTGAGCTGCTGTTCCTGTTCCAAAATGCATCCAGTTGAAGATATATCTCCTGAGAGCAGGTTATACAGAAAAGACATTTAAAAACATGACTTATGAATTTATATTTGTAAAACAGTGTCCTACACAACAGATTTCTAAAATAGTATAGACAACATACAGAACAACAAATTCAGTTAGCAGCGCGAGGCGTCAGCGGCTTGGCCCCTTTCTGAGGAAAGTTCTAGTACATGTCTGTCACCTCCTTGGTGCTCTCTCACCAGGTGGACAGGCATGCGCTTCGGCATGGCATGATTGGATATTGTTTCCCAAAGTGTCCCCTAGAGGGGATGCAGCTTGAATCCCTTGAAGGGGAACGTCTTGGGTTACTAATGTAACCATGGTTCCCCTAGAGGGAATGAGAAGCTGTGCCCCTCGCCATGCCTTCGGCTAGCCTGTTTACATCTCCTTAGACATCGGAGTAGGTGACGTATTCAGCAGGTGCCTTTTTATACTTTCAGGTATCAACCTATGGTTCATCATGCTTTCACGGTTCAAATATCTAAAGTCACGGTTCGGTTTAATACGACACAGCTGTGTCACAGTTTGGGGGTAGTCGGGTGGTAATTGCATCACAATGTTGGAAATACTTCGGTTTTATACCATGAAGGCGAGCCAATGGATATCACATAAGCAAACTTGCAAACTTTACGTAAGAGTTATGATGGTAAAAAGTCCTAAACTCAATTCATGACGACGAAAGTGAAAGTAAAAATGGAATGACGGAGTCATGACAGAGCTTTTGGCATCTGATGCTACATATTCTCTCAGAGATGACAAGAGACTAATTTACTTCAACATATTCTATGGTAGGCTATTATAGATAACCATTTTAATTTATTCCCTTAATATTGCTCTTGTGACCCGTACACACACACACACACACACACACACATACATATATATATAGAAACATAGAAGCTTTTCATTTCATTGATTTTCATTGATGACTGCAGTGTTAATATTTTAATTATAGCCCTATAATTCATTGTATGATAGACAAGACCCTTTTTTTTTTTTACATTTTAATTGAGGAGTAAATACCCTGATCTTTGGTTATCCTTGCAGCACGTCAGTTATGCAGTAGGTTAAACGCGTGGAAAATTAACTGTAATTTCAATTTGATAATAAACGTATTTACATAATAATAGGCCTACATTAACTGGAGATGCCAAATCCTCTTATTATTGCCAATAAATGATGTTTATCTCTGGCTATTGTCGATACAAGATTATCTTTTATTTTCCAAAATGTAATAGGATTAGTCCAACGTATTGTTCAGTTTGTAAAGCGTAGGCTACCTAAAGCCTCATACCGAATGGTTCAATACGAATAAGTGTATCATTACATTCCTAATATACACACATACATACATACACACACACATATATATATTACCCCTAATGAAACACAAAGGCGTTTAAAAGACAGAACCTTATAAAACAAATTAAGTGCTCTGTGTATGTTCAGAAAACCATACATATATTATTTCTCACACACTTTATACAGAAAACCCAGACTAATCACTACATATGCCAGTGTATGTGCAGCACACAATTAAACCAGATTGAGACATTTTATCCAATTTGACAACAATATGGCATTCTATTGTAACAATATGCATTAAACTATAGCAAAAACAATTAAAATATAACATTTGATACCTAATATAAAAAAAATATATTAGAAAATATTATGCAGTACACAGTAAATATTGCTTTGTATGCTAGTAGCTCCTTCTGGACATTTGTTTTCTGGCTGTATTGTGCTGCACTGTTACTAAGCTTTACCTTGAGGCATCTGGTGCAGGTCTGAAAAGTGCCATGACAGGTTGGATGACAGCAAGTGCCATGACAACACAGCCCAAATAGGGGTGTATTCCTGCCCGCTGTGGATAATACAATACAGATTAGGATCCACTGTATACATGAAGCTAATATTGTCAACAAACTCTGATTCAACAAACTTCTTGAAGCAATGAGTAATGGCAGGAAACAGCATTTCGAAGGCTGCCAAAGTAAAAGGTTGATGGGTATTATTTTGTATGGGGTCGGGTTTGGCGTGGAACTCGATGCCCTCTGCTGGTCATACACAGAAGCTCTGACAGATACTTGGCAAGAGGGATGTCACAGATGCCCCTGTTGAGTCACAAATGTGTCCCACATGCTTAGCCTTACGGATGGATACACGTGTCGGTTTGAGGCTCAAATTAACCAGCACTTGCAGACTTAATAAGACACTCAATCAACACGGTGCTTGATTAATCACTGAAGAAAAGTGGGTACGTTTTTCCAAAAACAGGCCAAAAAGATGCCACATGGTGGGTCGCTTCTAATGAACATGGGACATTAATTCGCTCGCTTTCTTATTCTGAGCAGACAGCATGTGGGTCTGACACATTGGCAGTGCTATTGAACAGTCAGTGGTGTGTGATGAAGGGGGTGAAAATATGACACACTGTTAAAGCATTAGTATTACTCAGACATTTATGTGTGTGTGTGTGTGTGTTACCTTGCTCCAGCCTCCCCTGTACATAAAAGGCAAAACAAAGCCTCCCAAGGTGAGTAGAACTGTGAGGGCCATTAGCATTCGATGTAACTGTGGAAACAAGAAGCCTTGATCATTCACATTTGAAAACTAATGAAATCCTCATTGTATGAAACGAGCTCTTACCTGAAACCAGACCTTTTGGCCCAAAATATCCCTTTCGGGCCAATCTGATTTGAAGTATCGTGCCATGATGACACCAGCACTGACTGTCGATGTCCAGGCGATCAGCA
Organism: Carassius auratus; assembly: GCF_003368295.1. Classification (NCBI taxonomy): domain Eukaryota; kingdom Metazoa; phylum Chordata; class Actinopteri; order Cypriniformes; family Cyprinidae; genus Carassius; species Carassius auratus. The sequence continues at coordinate 18,160,626 of NC_039266.1, forward strand.
TGAAAGCCCCTATAGTTACAAACAGACTCAGAACATTCTACAGAAAAAATGCCATCGATTTTAGTAAATGTTGCCACATGGGTGTTACTATGTGATTAAAATGGTGTTTGCTAGGATGATGTTTCCTGCCAAGAGCCTAAACCAGTTTTATTTGGGTATTATTTATATACTTTTATAATAATAAATGATAAAAATCCTATATTCAATTAGCTTTTATTTTTATATTTTCATAACATTTTTTAAATGGAAATATTTTGTAATATGCACTGAAATGTTATTTCTGTTTTAGTTAAGTAACTTAATTCAGGTTCCTCAAAAAACGTATTTCATTAAGTTGCAAAGTCAACATTTCTAATTTTCATGCATTTTGTTTTTCTTCTCTAAGTTTCATTTCAGTAATTAAATATTTAGTTTCAATTAACAATTCTTATAGATTCTTATAATGATCCAAATAAACGACTCTTAATTGTTTTAGTTAAAAATAAAATAACAAACCCAAATATGTCCAACCCCACAGAATTCTTCAGTATAAATGTCAAGGTGAATTTAGAGGATTTTTATTGCAATCCAGGTGAAAATCAATTCATATATGCACTGTATAGCTCCCTGGATAGCATACTATAAATCCCAATCAGTATATAGTTTTATTATTTGGCCTCACCATGATATTTCATGAGCAGGGGTGATCGAGAACCAGTTAGATCCTCAGGAGGTCCCGTTAAAACTCTCTGATAGGTTGAAATCAGAGGCTGGCGGTCATGTCGATGGGTTTGCCCTGGAGAAAGAGAAACGAGTCTATTGACACTACTTGCCAATGAAAACAAACAACAATGAAGAAAGGAAAAAGCAATATCTCACCATCTTCAGCTCGACCATGAGCCATGAAGAGGTAGTACATCTGGTCCAGACTGAACCTGTTCAGATTCTCAGGTGGGAGGACTATGTCCCTGCGGAAGCTACACTGAATCACTCCATCTGACAGCCTCCACGCTGTGTCTTTCAGAACGTTCTAGAAATTGAGCACAGACTTTAAAGTGAATTTATTGAATAATGCCAAATCCATTTATTCTCTCTTCATCTGTACCAAAAAAAAAAAAAAGTGCAAAAGTACAAGTCTAATCCTAAAAATGTATAAAAAAAAAAATACATCTTATTTTCCAAGTGTTCTAAAGCCATAGCTTTGTGGGAGAAGCAGAAGTTCATTCATTTTGTTGTTAATTAAAAACCTTGTTTGAAAAAGAACAACATGAACATTCTGCAAATCATCCTTTGTGTTTACTAAGTCACATGGTTTTCAAATTACATTAGGTCGAGTTATTTAACTTTAAACCACTGAGCACTGTTTGTTATTTTCGCTGTCCAATCAATCCAACTATACCTGTGAAGAGTATTCTGGGTGAGTCCGTCCAGAAACATAGGCAGCCTTGATTTCAACTCGGTCGGTGTCTCTAATACACAAGTAGACGTCATCTTTCCCCTGAAATGCACAACACATTTGCTATCGTTTATGCCACGACAAACTATTATATCATTCAAAAGCATAATAATTATATTTTGTTGTGTTTGTTTGTTTATTCTTGAATAAAAGTCCGTTTAGTTTTAGTTGTTTTAGTACTTAGTGTAATTTTTTTCACATTTTATTGTATTTCAGTTTATTTTATTGTATTACATACATAAGACAACATAAGTAATATGTTACACTCAATTAGATGAGAAATAAGAAATTATTATAAGCATCTGTGTATATTACCATCCATTTGTCCTCTGATAAGGCAAAGGACACGTAACCCTCCGCAGGTCCACTGAGCTCAAACATCACACTACTTTCAAATGCCCTAAAAGACAGGAAGTGACACGCGTTGTCGTTTTGTGGGTCACAGCCCTCTGGATCTCTCAAACAGGACTTCTCGCTTCCACAGCCCTTAGAAGTGAACTGAAGAGGAGTTATATTAGTATTATTTACGAGTATTATTTAGATATTCCAATTATTTTGAGGCTGAAAGGGTCACAAACTCAACAAGTGTGTAAAAGAGAGTAATTCCAGTGACTTTAGCACTGTTGGACTCACCGAACGTGATAGTATTGAGGAAGTTGTGGTTTGGGTGGTTTGGGCACCAATGGACCCACCAACGCTGGTTTGTGGCGGAGGAGTGAAACCATTTTGGGACACCACGGGACCTGGACTCTTCACCCAGTATTCTTTAAAGCCTTGGACAACAGTTACCCTGAAAGCAAAGACAAAGTACATCAAGTTTCACAACAAACAAGGTGGGTAAAACAGCATTTTAAAAACTTACAGAAACTGCACACTGGAAGGAGAGTCAGATGGTGCTTCCCAGATCACCTGGACCTCGGTCTTATGGGACTTATCGGTGTGACTCACAGCAGAGCCCTGTGAATATTGAAAATCTGGTTTATCTGATGAAAAAGGGTGTTCGTAAAATTTCCTGTTTTATTTATGTATTCAGTTTAATAGAGGCAATAACAAATACTAGAATCGCGGTTATAATGAGTGACTCATTCATTTAGTGTTGTAGTAAATATTTTGTTTTCAATAAAAGGATGCTACAATCACTGACCTCTTTACTGTCGCACGTAAGAAGCTGGGATATTCCAGGATTGATTAACTTAAACGATCCGACTTTTTCATCGAGATTGACAGCATCTCTTGCTTCTATAAGAAATCCTTTGAAGTATTTCTTTCCCTCGTAAGAAGGCACCATTGATAATGTCACTGTGAATATGAACAACATATAATAAATTATTAAATACACATTTGCAATATTTTATTAAGCGTCAAAATTCCGCTACAGTATTCCTACCTTTGATTTCATCTCCAGGGCTGAATTGGGATTTGTCTGCTGTGAGGTTAAATGGAGGGTTTTTGGTTCTGGGATCATGACCATGTTGGGGTGTCATGTCCCCACAAGCCGCTTCAACTTTTCCATCACTGTAGCAAATGACGGTCTCTGAACACACTGAGAGCAGCAGCAATAAAATCCACATTTTCACCAGAACCTGAAATGAATCAATATTTATTGCGAAGCCATTTATATTTTGAAAAGTAATCAATATGTTGTTGAAACAGGTGGTAGTAACACGGATAACTGGTAGCAACATGGTAGTAAAATTACATCTCCAAAAAACATTAATATACTGCAGTGTTAATTTCGTTGACTAAATATTTTCGTCATTATTTTCGTCACGAATATATTTTTGCCGACGAAAACGAAACGAAAACTAAAATAGAAGGCACTGATGGAGACTAAAACTATGACTAAATTGATTGACATTATCGTCAACGAATAAAGGACGAGACGAAAATAGACTGTGACGAAAATCAAATCAGCAGACGGGAGAGATGCGAGGAATGAGCAAAAGAACCGGCAAAACAGAACAGACTGCATGAGAGAAGAGAACCAATCAGAGCCTGACTTATTGAGACGTGAAGCGAAGGTTTTCAGTTTTTATGAGCTCCCGGGAAGTCGGCATTCGAAGAGGTGATAGGGACTTTAAGCAACAGCCTCTGGTGGAACGGCAACGCCATTCTGGCGTTGTATTGCGCCTGCGCGAATTTAACTGCTACTTTGTGACGTTCTAATTTAACGGTCTACTACGGGAGAACAGCTGATTTGCCGGAGTCGCTACAACGTGAGAGGTTAGGTAAATAAATGTTATGTTTTTAGACTTATTTACATCATACAATATTAAAAACTCCTCTTCTGACAAAAGATTGTCATTTAACGCCAAAAGCAATCCTTCTCTTGCTTTTTTAAATTATATTTTTTTTTGGATCTCAATAAATGAATTAATGCTGCGTTGCGCTGTTCTGTTTTACCGTTGCTTAGTGACTTTTACGTTCTTGGCTACAGCGGTGTGACGGCAAACTTCCGGTCGCTGTAGCCGTTCCATTCGCAGCTGTTGCTTAAAGTCCCTACTGTCTAAAAGAGCGACAAAATGTCCACAGCTCACTTCACGTTTGACGACGAACAAAACAAAACAAAGTGTAAAGTACGCGGAGCGCTCATTCGTGGCAAGAACACAACCAATTTGAAAAGACATTTACAGACGAGCCACCCGGACATTTTCTCAAATGTAATTTCACAACGATGTTCTTTTGTTTATTGAGCTAAGCAAAATTGGAATAGTGCAGTGCGTAGATGTTGTAGCATTAAATTTTACGAACTGAAAAGTACTGTAAAATAGCCCCTTCTTCAAATTAGATGCGAGCACAATACTAATACGTAATATCATGATAAATACATTTGATTAATACTAATGTTTAGTATATTTTATAATGTTCTACTTGTTGACAATATCACAAATATTTCTATATTAGTCATGTGAAACATGAATGTTCACATCCTATCATTATACATACAAATCTAGCAATATTGTAGTATTTAAAACATACAATATTGCTAGACAAATGAATACCTTATAAAATCTTGTTACTTTTTTTATCCACCCAACTTATTAAATATTTACTTTAAATGTATGCACTTATTGTTCAGCTCAGCTGTAAACTTTAAGGTCCTGGACCTAACGTTATTTTTCTTTTATTGATGGTCAATTGGCAGCTAGTTATTGTTTACATTATCATGACAGTGTTTGTTGCTGCATAAAAGCTTTTGAATCAAAATAAAGACACAGTTGTGTTGAAATAAAGTTGAATTTGTGTTTTATATATTTTGGTTAAGTTTGTTTCCTATACCAGCTGTAAAAAATTGTCTAGTAAATCTGTTATTGATTTTAGTCTTATTTTAGTCGACTAAAATACCAAGCAATTTTAGTCGACTAAAATACCAAGCAATTTTAGTCGACTAAAATACCAAGCAATTTTAGTCGACTAAAATACCAAGCAATTTTAGTCGACTAAAATAAGACTAAAATTAAAACAAATCAGATGACTAAAACTTGACTAAAACTAAAAAGAATTATAGTCAAAAGACTAAGACTAAAACTAAATTAAAATTTCGTGTCAAAATTAACACTGATATACTGTACAATTGTACTTTTCTGAGTTAGCAGCATAAATAGAACTTAACATCATGTTAATAATTCATTGATGAAAATACATAGTCAACTGTGTTACTTGTTTTTTCTTTATGTTTGTTGTCTAATCATGTTTTTCTGAGAAACCTGCAAATAAAGATAAGGAGGGGGCTGCAACTGTTACTGACCCCAGAACAGCACTAGAAGATTGGAGAGTTTTAACACTCAAAGTCACTGCTCTGATCTATATATATATAAAAAGCATGCAGAACTAATGAATCCTCAAATTCAAGTTGTCGTACTGTATACTGGTGGTGTCTTTAGTTAATGTAAAATTAGATAAACGGGTCAAGGTCATGTTTCTGTCTCGTGCGTTAGACTGATGACATAAACTGATACAGATAGATAAGAATAAAAGTGTTAATGGAAGCAAAAAAGTGGGGAAATACTACCTCTTCCATAAAAACAGGCATCAACTCAACCAGCAGCGACTTTCACCTTTACACTGATAATGTAGCAGCTGCAGCTAGTTGAGCAGACGTCTGCGCATGTGTAAACAAAACAAAACAAAACAAAACAAAACACAACAAAACAAAACGAGCAGGCCCAAACAGACAGACAAGCACAATAAACATAATAATGATACATACCTCCATTCATCTAAAATAAACTACCATCGGACCACTGAAGAAAACGAAAACATACAGCTGTACTTGAGTTTAAATGGCACGCGGAACCATAAAGGCGGTCTCTTTGCAGGATGGGGTGTGATTGGTTGAATGCCTTGTGGGTGTGGCTAAAATAAATTACAAAACGATGCTCTTCTTCTTCTTTTATAATATATATTGGCGGTTGGCAAACCAGCCTTAGGTGATTTTCCGCCACCTACAGGGATGGAGTGTGAAGCCTCGATGAGCGGAAAAAAAAGAAAGAAAAAAAAATTACACAGTACCTGAAAAGTACATATTTAAGGCCTTAAAAAAAGAAAAGAAAGAAAGAAAAGTTGCTAAACACTGCAGCATAAGTTATCAAAAACAATAATGTGATCTTGACTGATAATACATTATTTAATCTAAAGTTTCAGACTCACAGGGCTATTGGATGTGCAACACCCCCTGCTGTTTTCTCATTTCACTTCACAGAGAGGATGATTCAGAGAAATATTGGGAACTGGACCTGGAGATTACCAGGCTCTTATCAGTATTACTTTGGGTGTGAGTGAATTGTGTTATTGTTTTTACTTCTTGGAATTTGGGCAGCAGCTAATTGCCTTCCAAGAAAAAAAGGTGTTACCCTACTGTGTATGCATGCATTAGGAAAGAACCGGAGGTGGACTCGTTGTTGTCGTTCCAGTGTTACGCATTGAGAGGAAGATCCTGCCTCTCGATTGTATTACTGTTCAGACTTACCTTGCTAGGTGTTTGGGCCCTATGGATGAATGACTAGACAGACTCAGAGTGGCCAAGGAAACTGGTATGAATCAATATGTGTTGAAACTCATGTATGACAAACATACTGATATAAAATGGGTATTTACCCCCTATTGAGATTTATGGAGTATAATATATAAGACAAAGACATGTTCCACATAAAACCAGGTTGCACTTCATTCACTTTGACCGTCTGTGGTTTATTACAAGTTTTCAGTGTCACAGAAATTCAGTATCACACTTTTTTTTTTTTTATCAGTCTGGACAAGCGTTTTCTAATTTGATAAAATTTAATTGATATTAATTTCCCTTTCAGCTGCAAACAGACTCTGTTTTTTCATAATTAGTTGTGTTAGCTTAGGCACACCAAGTTGACAAGCTATTTGCCCAAATTTACACATGAAATGTACAAAAAAAGGCAATTAATTTGAAAAAGATGGAATTATATGATCCACTTCATGCCTCTTCAGAAACTAGGCACATCACGGTCCTGCTACTCCATAGCTGATCAGCTGTAGCTGAACCCTGATTTCTCCCCACCTGGCAAGAATTACACCTGGATGGATGTGGGAAACCTGACGGAAAACATTATGTAAGAGTGGAACATGCCTCGCATCACAGATGTGGTGTACAACCACAAAGGTATGTTTCTGCTTTGTCTTTAGCATGTAGTGGATAACGCTAGTAGAAACATCCAGCACTGCATCATGTTTCAGACCAAGAACGAAAGTGGTTATGCTATTTATAACTACATTTCAGCCATCAGAGTGTAGATGAAAGCTGGTCACATCTGTTACACAATGGCTGAGATTTTTAACTTTTCAGTAGTTCTGCAGGAAAATTAAAGTTGGGCGCCTTGTTGTTTGTAACATCCTAATGTTTTATGCTGTCCTCTGCTGCATGTATGTCTTTGGAACAAATCTGACATGAACACTTTATTGGTTAATATGATGTCAAACTGAAAACTATGTCCTGCCAACCACCTTTGTTAATGTAAGTTTGTAAAAGTGGTTTTGCAGGGTTTAGAAGTAGTTCAGCAGGGTGCTAAAAGTGTTTTTTTTTTTTTTTTCTTTTTAGCTGTAGGTGTTGAGGTAAGATTTCAGCATGCTTTAAGTATGAAACATTGGCATTTACAGACGACAGCCACCTCAGTAACCCTTGAGATCAGTCGAGCTTAAAACGTATTTCTGGGTTCTTTAGCATGTTTACTGTACATCTTGTCACATAGCAGATTTAAGTCATTTCTCAGTTTTTTGTTATAAGTCAGAAATTACAAGGAGGCAGCTTCCCACAATAGAAAGTCTAGTGGAGAGTGTTGGAATGACTCATTGTCCAGTTTTCATTGTCCAGTAATCGTACAGAAACATTTGACAAAATTGTTTTATATTTATTAATTCGTTTTGATCAATTTCTACATAAAATCTAGATTTTATATATGTTTTTCTTCTTATTATGCCAGTTGCAGCACTTTGTAAACTAATAAATGTTACTTTCTGCTTATGTGTGCTTATCAGAATAACACCCGGTGTGGGCGTGGCCTAAATTGATAGATTATGATTCTATGATTGATTCTTTGGTTAGCTGCAAATAGTAAGTGTATCAGACTCCATCCAGAGTGTGGTTATAACCTGGTAAACTCACCTCATCTGAACTTTTTATTGAGAATGACAAACGCATTACTGTGAGGGTGTCGCAGGTTTTTATGTTCCAAATATACTTTATGGTTTGTGGTGACCAATAAATTGGGTTGATGTTTCAGATCCTTAGAGGGCTTCTGTGGACGGAGGTTTTCTCCCAACTGAAACTATGGGAGCTTCTACAGGTGAACGTTGTGAAAGTTGAAACTTTGATTGACTTTTTTTGATCCACTACAAATGTTGACTACTGTATAATGTCATTACAAATTACACTTATTAAAGTAACAATTTTCTATTAGAATATATTTTTCAATGTGATGTGTTCCTATAATGGCAAAGCTGACTTTTTTAGCAGCCATTACTCCAGTTTTCATTGTCCAGTAATCGTACAGAAACATTTGACAAAATTGTTTTATATTTATTAATTCGTTTTGAACAATTTCTACATAAAATCTAGATTTTATATATGTTTTTCTTCTTATTATGCCAGTTGCAGCACTTTGTAAACTAATAAATGTTACTTTCTGCTTATGTGTGCTTATCAGAATAACAGTAAAGGTCCCAAATCTATTCAAAAGTGTTGTGACTGGTTTAAGAAGAGTCTAGTTTAGAGCAACTAAATGTGGTATGCTATAAGGAAATGCAAAGTCATCATGATCAGGTTGGTTTCTGTGTGCATGATTCACAGTTGAGCTGTCTGTTTTGCTTTGATGTCTGTCTGATTACTTTATCACAATCATTTCTTTCTTCAAGGCTATAAACTGCATAGTGGGATTGGTTTTATGAAAGGCTCACCTCACACAACCCAGGGATTGGACCTGTCACCCGGACAAACCCTTTGGTGATTAGGCAAGTATTATGTAGTCTTGCAGAGCAACGCTGGCAGCTTAAAGTCTAATCTGCTTTGCAACATATTCTGGCCAAGAACTGCCCACTTAAACAGGAAGAGATCATCCGACAGGCCAGCCACAGCTTGTTTTGTATTTATATATTGTAGTAGGAAAGGAGTAAGGAAATCTGAATTCATCCAAGATGTAGATGAGTGTGATTTACATCACTTGCTCAAAATGGAACCAAAGCATCACAACGATCCACAGTTAAGGACAATTTTAACTTTAAACCATCACTTCCATTGCAAAATTATGAGTCCTTTATCCATAACATTGTTTTTTCCGGCGAAAAAGATATGTACGGTAGCCTAAAACAAGACACTGTCATAAACTTTGGCCTTTGTTATGAGAAGATTTGTTCTGTCTCCATCAGAGGCCATAAGTGCAAGGGGACAGTCATGAGGAAGGTTGACTGGTTTATTGTTTCGGAGGAGAGCCTGTATGGCTATATATTATAAGATATGTTTCTTGAGCACTAAATCAGAAACATTTCTGAAGATTGTGTGACATTGAGGACTGGAGTAATTATGCTGAAAATTCAGCTTTGGCATCACAGGAATAAATTGCATTACATTTTTTATTTATTTATTTATTTTTTTAAATAGAAAAAGACTTCTTTTAAAATCTGACTCACCCCAAACTTTTGAATGGCAGTCAATGTTGAGACTTCCATGTATTTTATGTAAACATTTTTACTTCATTACCAGTTATGTGACACAAATCATTTGTTCAGTCAACACCTGATTATAAAACTCCCTCTACAAATCATTTCTGTTTTTCTCACTCGACCAGAGTCCTTTTTACCTATCTGGGACATTATTCATACATAAAAGCCTTTCTGTTATTAATTTGTTTTCCTTCTTTTCAGGACAAAATGTTTCCCAGGGTTGTAATATACCTGGATAAAGATATTTATCTTAATGGAGTAACTCCACTGTTAATGCAACATTGCAAATGCTGCCATATTTGTTTCAAAGACAGATTTTGAAAGTGATTTTTAGCCAGTCATCCGAGCTATAAAAGCTTTGTGATTGATCACTCTTGCAGCAAACAGGCAAATATGTTGCAAATGTGTCTGCAAAAATTCCACATAATGGTGTTGGTACATTAACTGAGATTTCAGTAGTAAAGGAAGAGCATCTGTACCCCAAATGGAATCCCGATGCACTGCCCTCTTCTGTTGGGGAGGTGAACCTCCAAACTGGTATAATGTCTGGGAAACTTGACCTCAAACTCCACCAAGAGCTGGCAGAGAAGGGCTTCACCCAGGTCAGGATCATGTTTACTCATAACAGATATACAAGAAATTAGACATGTTGACACATGCTGTTGGAAATATTTTTTTTTTTTTACACAGAGATTAGTTTAGAATGGAAAGTCTGTTTAAAATGATAAATGTGAATTCAAAGCACTGACTGTGGCCCAGAAAGTATTTGAACTTTTAAGAGACACTTAAACTTTTTGTATCTCTTTATTATATCTCTAATTAAATTCTACAAATTTTCTTTATTCATTTGTATTTTTATTTTTAAGATAATACACCATTTGTGTATAAACCTTGTTTTATCATTCCAACCAAAAATGTATGAATAAATAAATGAAATGTATATAATATGCAGTAACAAACAATCAAACATATCACCTTTCTCTCCTTTTATAAACTCAATTTGCATTTCTACTAACATTTGACAATGATAAAGTATTCAGATATATTTGGGTTCATTTTGAATAGCATATCCAGTGTTTAACATAAAAAAAAGGTTTTATTTATGTTGTGTACTGCATTTCTTTAAATGCACAGCCCTGAGTTTTACTGTCTAATCCAAAGACATTCACACATCTTTCACTTTCAAAATACTTTTTTTTTTAAAAATTATTATTTCTTTCCATATTCCAATATGTGTTATTTGAGCTGTAGAATGTTTCCTTGGGTGTTAGGACCCATTGTTAGGTTTAAACCTGTAACCTTCACCTCTCACCACTTGACTACACCACCATCAGTGCACATGACTCTGTGTCTTTATAAATGTTCATCATGCATGTCACAGGTTTATGTGATCAACTGGATGACGACACCATGGCTGTGACCAGGCAATGTCCCAGCGCACATCAGTCTGTCGTGACTGTGTCTCGTTTAGCCTTTAAAAACCCAGAAACACACCAATACATAGAGCATCTGGCCCCAATGTACTGTACATCCCAGGTACAAATGCAAAAACTTATCACTGAAAGCTTTTTGCTTTTCAATTATGTTGTTGAAATCAAACTCATTTGTCTTATTTTATGTGCCATTTTTACTGAGTTCCTTATGACTCCGCGATACTCATAAACCAGCTAAACATTGCTTTTTCTATCTGCCATCTCATTGCGCAGGCAAAATTGAGGAGGTGATGTTAGAAGCACGTACAGTGAGAAACGCTGAGTCATATGTGAAAGACGAGAGGTTCATGGTCTACATGGTTGAGATCAGTGAACACGTACAGGTAACAATACACTAGTGTCAGTGGCAGCTGCTCTGTGACATGAAGGGGAGGGCTGTCAGGATCACATTTATATCTGTATGGCTGTCATTGGACAGAGAAGCATCTAACAGAGAGAGAACCTGTTCTGTGGGTATTCTGGGTATTTGACAACATGCTCTATTTACTGGAATTTTGGTATTGTCTAAGTGTGTAGTTAGTGCAGAGCTTGTTCTTTCTGATGTAGGACTGAATAGAACATGTTTGTGTTTTCAGTTAAAGGACAGTGAAATCATTAAACAGGAAGATGACATCATGAGGGCCACAGTGATTTTGTTGAGGAGGTTTTGTTTGAATAGCTCACACCTGGTAGTGCAATTGCATTCAGGTAAACAAACACACACCAAATGAAATGAATATTTAATGCTGTCTTATAATGGATTTCACTTTAATTATTTGTCATGTGTTCAATCTCATACAGTATATATATATATATATATATATATATATATATATATATATATATATATATATATATATATATATATATACACACACGTAATTTATTTATACTTCATTATTTACATTCATTTACATACATTATGAACCTGAAAATAGCTATTTGTTTAACCACAAACAAACCATGGGTTGCATGAAGTATTTTTTCCCCATGGAAAACACACACACACACACATTCACACACACATCTTTTTAAGAAACACAGATTTTTTTCATGCCGCTTTATCTTTCAAGCTCCAAAAAGAATAAGAGCACAAATCATATAGTCCATATTTATGGTTCTTTTATAGTGCTACTTTGTCTTTTTTCTATTTATGGAAAAATCTATGGAAGTGTGTTCAATAAAAAAAAATTCATTTGTTTGTTTAAAAATACATTAGTACAAATAAATAATTGCCTTTTGAGTGAACTTAATTTATTTCAACATGTAACTGATCTCACAGGGTGAGTCTCGATCCAAACTCACAGAAAAAGGTTGGCTACTTGCAAACTCATTCTGAAAATAGCTTTAGACTAAGAGTCTTAACCATTTTCAAATACAATTCCCAGCTATTCATTTGTTTAGAAAGCAAAATATCATTGAAAGTTATTCATTTGTCTAGAAAGCAAAAGATGTGCTGTTTGACAGTTAATTTTAATTCATGATGTGAGTCAGTTCATTTCAGTTCTCTCACTAAGGCCTGTTGTTTTATGTGGCAGTTTAATGTCCAAACCGACTCTGGCTGAGTTGAAAGTGTTGTTATCCCGATGTGACGAGGAGGAACAGGAAGATGGTGGGTGGGTGGGATGCTGCTATACCATTCTGGATGCTACTGAAGGATGGAGGCCTACAAGGTACCAATATACACATGTAACATGACTGCAATGAGAATACTTTCTGTGGGCAAAGAAAACATAAATAACAACTTTATTCAGTAATTCAAACAATGCATTTACTACCTTAATGTGGTAGTTGCGTTGCTGTTTATGAAGGGCCAGAAAACTCTCGGGTTTCATCAAAAATATCTCAATTTGTGTTCTGAAGATGTGTTTGGATTGACATGAGGGTGAGTAATTAATAACAGAATTTTCATTTTTGGGCGAACTATCCCTTTAAGTTGCATTGTGATTAAAATAATTTTTATTGATGTGTCAATTTATACACTTCTACATATTACGCACTTATTACAAAATGTCACCTATACAGGTCTGCCGCATTTCTCCTCTGAAATCTTCTGCTGTTGGGGGAGAGACACTTTCATAGTGGACTACTGTAATATTGTTCCCAACGGTACAGATATTATGTGCCCTGTGTCACGTATGTATCCCACTGATGATTCTGAGGCACAGCCCCTGGGGACAGTGTTCAGAAGAATGGAAAAAAAATCTATGACTGCTTATGATGCTTGACAGCACAATGCCGTGCCCTACTTATATGATGCATTAAGGGGAGGTACAACTTTATTTACCTTACAAACAGTATAACATCCAACATATTAGTCACTGGAATAAATAAACGTTACATTTTTATGATTTTGTTTCCCTGTTGCTTATTACATTTTGACTGAAGGCGGTTAATATTTTTGTTTATGAATTGTAAGGTTCATGACCAGCTGTTATATAGGCTATGCATTGTCATATGAATAGAGCGTAGGGAATAGAGTTCAGAGAGAGAAACTCAGGTCCACAGATCGACCACAACATGCGAGATGAAGGTGAGTGATTTACTAAAACCTTTCCTATTGTCCTGTCCCGTAGGCTTTGATGTGGAGGACAAAGTAAATCCCACAACAGGATATGTTTATGGTGGAAATCGCTTCAACTGTGGGGCATAGATGGATAAAATGGCAGAGAGCAACAACGCCCATAATAGAGGTGTTCCAGCTACACCCAAGTAAAATAACTACCGGCTAACATACCTGTCATGCTAAACATATGTAATAATGCTCCACTGTATTTAGCATAAAAGAATGCTTTTATATGTGAAACACTGAGATTAAATAGCTTGAAGTGTATGGTGGAGTTGTGTTTATGTGCAGGGATGGCTCTGTGGTGGAGATTGTGGGTCTCAGTAAGTCAGCGGTGCGCTGGCTGATGACGATGAATGAGAATGGAAATTCCCCATACTCCTCTGTCACAATACACAGAGATGGTACATCCTGTTTAACACATTCTCAATGAAACAGTAAGTGATTACTTATTTTTGTTTGTTACAAAATAAGGTACCAGTAATTAAAGGTGCAATAGATGATCAGATTTTTTGTCATGCAGGGGGCGTGGCTTTGGAAAGCGATTGCAGGGAGGGTTGGACGTTCGCTTTCAGTGCTATCAGGCTAATGTTAGCATTTTCCAAGATCTCCTATTGCATCTTTAAATATTGTAATTTTATTACAAAGTTATTTTATATAAATGTTTATTAATATTTTCTATTAATATTTGTTTTTGTTTTATTTCAGTTAAGTTTTAGAAAATAAGGTGCCAGTATTTTTTGTTTATTTTATTACAAGATAAAGTGTCAATACAAAAATATTTAGTTTTAGTTAATTTTATTACAAAATAAAGCCAGTAATTCAATTTTATTTACGTTGTCCACAATTTTATTTTATCTTATTTTGTATTGTTTTTTTTATCTTATTTTACTTTGTTTTTATTTAGTACTATTTTACTTTATTTACATTCCGTCAAAAAAGGGTTAAAGCTACCAAAGCAACATTTTAGTGGTGTGCCATGTGTATATGATTGTTGCTACAGTGACTCACTTTTGAGTCTAAACATTTTAGTCCTTAGTATTGTAATTCAGTGTAATGATAAAGTATATTCAGCTGACAGCATGCTAATCAATTTTCATACATTTTAAATATTCGTCAGGACCATTACAGTTTCATTTTTTCAGGAACAGAACAGTCAGTGTCCTATAAAGTGTGGAATCAAAGGATCCAGGAGGAGGTTTTCTACGTGTCAGAAGACCCTTCAGACCAAAATGAGCAACATCCTGACCTGGTCCACAAGAAATGCATTTACAAAGACTGTTACGGGCCTCTAGCCCCCGGTGTGACTACCAACTCAGACCTAACTTCACCATCGCTATGGTGGTGGTGAGTCCAAGTGCTTATAAGAGATTCTTTCAAAGAATTTTTGAGGATGTTCTGTTATACAGTACTTTGTTTCACTGGGCACCAGAGTTGTTTACAGTGCAAAGATCATGGAAGGCTTTAGAGGGAGTAGAGAAGAAGGTGCTTGGTCCTCTGGGAATGAAAACGCTGGATGCAGAGTCAGTAGAAAACAACACCTGCTGTCTGCCTGTAGGTTAAGCAGCTGCTTGTGTTAAAAGCGCTCTTCTGGCTGGCTGACTGGAAGTTTGTGCAACAGTGAAGTCATTTGTATGTAGAAATCTGTATTTTGTTTAATAGTGATCTGGTGGACTGCGGTGTTTATGACAACGCCCTGGATAATGACAGCTACAACTGTGCGAAAGGATTCAACTATCACCAAGGACCTGTATGTTTTAATAAATTAAAGGAATAGTTTTGTCCACATTTAACATTTTTTCATTGTTTCTTAACCCTCAAGTTGTTCCGAACATGTAATGATTTCTTTCTTATTCTGAACTCTAAAGAATGTGAGTAACCAAATGGTTCTGGTTCCCACATAAACCCCATACCTCCTGAAACATGGACCATCTCACCTCCTCCACCCCCCACATTACCCCCCCCCCAACCTTACCACATCACAGAAAAACTATCTGAAACATTCTTTTTTTTGTGCAATTCTCCTCTATGTAATCCCACAAAAGACTCAAATATGTGTATGTTTACATGCTCGTGCACTACAAATCATCCTGGACTGTTCCCCAGCCAGCTGCTTGACTCACGGATAGTATTTAAAGTCAAAGTCTGTCAGTAGGTTAGTTGTGTATAGGTATAGTATTATGTGAAACATTTGTATTGTCTGTATTTTTAATCTTATGCATAGTTGAACATTAATATATAGTATTTATAATCAAAATCTGTCAGTAGGTTAGTTGTGTATGGTTTATACTGTTTTACTTCTGTATTTATGTATAGCACCTGGGTCCTGTGAGACACAACATTTCGTTCCACTGCATGTCCACACATGTAGCAGAATGACAATAAAGTTCAACTTGAACATTTTAACTTTTAGAGAGATTTTTCTGTCATGTTTACACTCTTGTTAGTAACTACCAGCATATTCTGATTTAGTTTGTTGGTTACAAAACTGATTTATGCCCATTTGTGATTATTAAAGTACATATGATGTTCCCTCAAGACAAAACATTGATTCCCTACCTCTAATACAGCTGGTCTTTTATTTCATTCTTTAAATTCATATTACAAAATCTTATAGCTGTTACAAACCGATCTTAATTTAAATTCACAATATGGGCAGTCTTTCTTTTTGCAAAGTCATAGTTGCTACATTGTCTGACAATAGTAAACAAAAACTCATTGTTCTGCCTTAATGAACCTACTTTACACAACAATCTTTTTTTTTTTTTAATCACAATTTAGATCTAAGGTAAAAAAAAAAACTTAAAAACAACCCATGTAACATAAAAAAATACATATGTTCAGTGTACTTAACCCATGGTACGGTGTTGCCATACCTTGATTTTTCTTCCTTTATAGTTATTCAGGATGGTTGGAATTGAAAAAACTAGATTTCATACATATACACTGCACTGGTAATGTAAATTTCACACATGATTTTTTTTTAAAGTAATATCGGGTATTTTAATTAAATTGATGCTATGTTGGACGGAAAAGCCACAAATAAATGCTAACATCAAAGCTGAGCACTTCTGTAAAGAACAGTATTAAATAATAAAAATCCATTAAATTTGTTTTCTAAGGAGTTTCAGGTCTATAGATGTATAAATATGCATTGGAAAATGTTATTAAATTATCAGAGAAATTAACCACTCTACATTGTGATTAATTTCCACACTGCTTCCCTGTTTTTTATTTTTTTATTTTTTTATTTTTTATTATTATTATTTTGCCAGGCCTGCTTTTTATAATTTTTAAAAGCTACTGAAAAGCAAGCCTATGTTATTTATTGTTTCAAAAAAAAGAAAAGAAAGAAAGACATTAATGATCTATCATACCTATCAGTTACCTGTTCAGGTAAACCGCGCCCACAATCACGCTATTTACAGTGAAGCAGTGCCTGGATTCTTGAGTGCGCGCACACGGATAGTTTCAACCACAACAGTAGCGGGAGCATCCACCGAATTATCCTAAAGATTTTATTTCTTATCTCGCTCTTCATTGATTTCGCTTGTCCTGATTATTGTAAATCTCCACAGATGTTTCTGTTTGTTCTCCTGTGCTGTGTTGGGGTCGTGCACTGTTATCCTAATGGACGTGTCAGCTCAGCTTGTGGATCTTTGATGCCTAGCCACGGGTCTAATAACGCTCAGACCAGCACTGCTCCGTTCACCGTCACTGCTGACAAAACTACCTTTAAAGAGGGAGATCAAATCACAGGTGAGGCTGATACTGCAGCTACTTTTGCTTTGAAAAGAGCTTTCTTGGATGTTAAGGGAAGACAAATTTGTAATACCTCATGAAATTAGAGCTCTAGTAGCTGTAGTTTGGACCTTTTTTTTTATTATTCCGCAAACAGAAGTGTAGCCTACTTGATCACACCAATCAGCTCGCCTTGGCTGCTGCAATTTTCCTCACTTTATATTTACAATAAGACGAAATATGATTTTAAACACCACAGACTCCTTTCGTTTTCATTTAAACATATTAATAGGCGCAGAAATGACCGTAGTTCAGGGAAATGTGTGGGCCTAACGTTACATTACAATGAAACGAAATATTATATCAAACAGTAGGCTATATTGACTGTTTTTAATTTTCATTTTAACATATTAATTGATAAACTGAATAAAGACCAAGGATTTACCTGTTAGATTTACCCAAAACGAATCATATTTTATGTTTAACTACTGAAGAGACATCAGAGGCCAGCGGCAAATGTCAGAAGGACTAGCAGGGTCGAGACTGCTTTCGTCGGTAAATAAGAGCACTGATCTGCCGCTGATCGCGTGCTGATCGTCTCCGAAATCGGTGAAACACATTTTAAATAGTCGCTGTCTTTATAAATAAATTGCGTATTTGAGTTTTAAACAACTACATTCTCGCCTGAAATGCTTTTAAAACTACATTTCATGACACGATAACGGTAATATTGCGAAAATTATCCGAATAAATTATGTGTATACTCACACTGCTGTGAAATCAACCAATCAGCATGTTTTGTCCCGCCCCCGAAATTTCCGGACCTTTAAGAAGTATTACCTTGTCAGCAGGGACTTAGTAGTTGTAGCCACTACACTACAGTATAAAATATTATGCAGCTTACTATAATAAATTGTACAGTATACTTAGCCTGCGTTTAAAGCTAAATTACTGTATTAGCTACTGCATGAATAGAATGCAGAGTTTTTCTCAGATGAATGGTCAGTTATTCATTAGCTGTCAACAGTCGCTACAAAAAATATCTGACCACTGAATTATCTGATTGATTAATCATCATTAAGTATTTCAGAGACAATCAATCAGACCTTAATAATACATTGTTACCATTATATATATATATATATATATATATATATATATAATTTTTTTTTTTTTTTTTTTTTTTTTTTTTTTTTACTCGAGATAGATCAAAGTTAGTAATAATCTCACTTTCTATAGCCTCATTTATTCGCTGTTTGAATAACCTGGAAAGGAAATGTTATAAAGCCTAATTATCAATTTCTGATGTTTTTCAGAAATTCAGTCGCATTAAACATATTTTATTAGCCTAAATTACACCTATGACTGGTTGTTGCCTAAAAAGGCGGGTTTATGATGTTTAATACATTTGGCATTCTCCACATATAACTGCAGTAGGCCTACTTTTAAAATATGGTATAGTATAAGTATATATAATTATGCTATACTATACTACACACAACTATACTATATGAATTTATACGTTTTAGTCAGGTTATGTTGAGTCACTATTGGCAATAATTAGTCAAATTTTGTTTACAGCTGGTCATCATATGACAACATTTAAAGTTAGATCAGGGTCGGTCTTTATGTAAGGAAGTTCCTCTAAACTGTTTCTTCTTTTTCAGTGGTACTAAACAGCCAATCAGGAAATCAATTTAAAGGGTTTATGTTACAAGCAAGTCAAGTCGGATCAACTACTTCCATCGGCACTTTTAATGTGGTAGACAATAATACGCAGCTCCTCAACTGCGATGGAACTGCTGTGAGTTTATCTACATTATTTTCATAGTGTTTATAAAATTGTATATAATATTCTTTCATATCCATTTTACTAATAAGATCGTTTGTTATGGAAATGGTATTGAAATAACATTGCCTGATTATCATTTTTATATTACATTATTATTTTATTCAGAATAGCGCAGTCTCTCACACATCAGCCACTTCAAAAAGTTCAGTTCAAGCTAAATGGACCGCGCCTACGTCTGGACAGATCGGCAATATAGAATTCAGGTATCATTTTTAATGTGTCTTAAAGGGTTAGTTCACCCAAAAATAAAAATTCTGTGATTAATGACTCGCCCTCATGTCGTTCCAAACCCGTGAGACCTCCGTTCATCTTCAGAACACAGTTTAAGATATTTTAGATTTAGTCCAAGAGCTCTCAGTCCCTCCATTGAAGCTGTGTTTACGGTATACTGTTCATGTCCAGAAAGGTAAGAAAAACATCATCAAAGTAGTTCATGTGACATCAGAGGGTGTAGCATCGAAAATACAATTTTGGTCCGAAAATAACAAAAATTACGACTTTATTCAGCATTGTCTTCTCTTCCGGGTCTGTTGTGTTTTTTTGGACCAAAATAGTATTTTCGATGCTTAACAAATTCTAACTGACCTCTGATGTCACATGGACTACTTTGATTATGTTTTTCTTATCTTTCTGGACATGGGCAGTAGACCGTACACACAGAGGGACATAAAGCTCTCGGACTAAATCTAAAATATCTTACGACATGAGGGTGAGTCATTAATGACATAATTGTTATTTTTGGGTTAACTAAGTTTATCATTTGTATGGTTCTTATACTTATTCTTCATTTTTATTTATATTTCTTGTTGTAATATGTTATGGAACATTTGGGTTTGTTTTAGAGCAACATTTGTGAAAACGACTGATACTTTTTGGGTTGGTGTCAAGAGCTCTACCGTGGCATATACAGGAACAGTAACTCCGACTGTAAGTCTAGCTTTTACTTGAAATCTAAACAAACATGAAAACCAGGTAAATTATTTATTTATTTATTTTATTGGATATTTTAAGCAGAAATTGCTCTGTTCATTTCAGGTTCCATCAAATCCTGATTGTGGGAAAACCAAAGTCTGCTACAGTCAGCCCAGCAACTGTGATCCAACTGCCAACGCAGGCTGCTACTTCATGGCAGTTCAGAGATCCTCTGATCAATCAGAAATGAGGATTGAAATGTTTGGGCAAGCTGATGGATACATTGCTATTGGGTTTTCGGATGACCAGGCAATGGTGAGATATCAGCAGGCCTTTTCTGCTTTATTTGTCTAAAAATGTTGAATACACAAGCCTATGTAAAACGGGCGATGTGTAGATCTTTGAGAGTGATGTTGTACTACAGACTAGCAGATATGGGCCAATATGCTGTAAACATCCAAGTGGGTGTTGGACATAATGCATTCTTCCTGAAACATTAGAATTAAATCTGCTGCACTGAGTCGAGTCTTATCTGGAGACAGCTTACTATATTCTTATTTCTCATCTCTTATCTCATGTGATTTAGTGTTTCCAGGAACAATGAGACAGCATTATGTTCATATGGTTTTAAAAGTTTTTTTTGTGTTTGTGTGTGTGTGTGTGGACATTTTTAGGGCAATGACGACATCTACATCTGTGGTAAGGACAGCAGCGGCAAGCTCCAAGTGCAACATGCTATTTCCACAGGAAAAACAGCTCCAACTATTCTCTCACTGGTATATTCCTCTATTATGCCACCCTTCTGTTTCGTGACAAGATATCGTCACTCATATTTATTCTACATGTTTACAGGGGAATGTGACTGATATCAAGACAACGCTAATGAATGGAAATACTATCAATTGTTCTTTTACGTCCCGTAACGCGATTAGCACGAGTGTTAGAGCATTGTCCACTAGCGAGTACTACCTCATGATTGCTTCCGGATCCTCCAATCAAGGTATGTGGTTCTATATTAGATAAAAAAATGTCAAGTGTAATGAAGTGTTATTGTAGTATAATTTCCTATTGATAAAATATGTGACCCTGGACCACAAAACTGATATATACATCATGAATGTATGCATCACTGAATAAATAAGCTTTCTAATGATGTATGGTTTGTTAGGATAGGACAATTATTGAAAATCGCCTTTAAAGTTTTCCTAATTAAGTTCTTGCATATTACTGATCAAAAATTAAGTCTTAATATATTTACAGTAGAAAATTTACAAAATGTTCATGGAACATGATCTTTACTTAATATCCCAATGATTTTTCTCATTAAAGAAAAATCAATAATACTAATCAAAGTATTGGCTTCAGAAAACTTGTAAAGTATGGACTTTTTTGTTTTTTCTAAGCTTGACTCCCCCTAAGTCACTCTGTCCTTTCAGAATCTTCATTTGGGTTGTCTAACTGATGATTTTCTTCATTTTTAGGTAACATCCTGATCCATTCAAATAAATATGTCAGTAGCACAAAGGCTAATTTACAGGACCCAAGCCAGGTTGTTACAAGTGCTGAAGAATTCCCAGCGATTGTTAAAGCACACGGTGAGTACTTCATGACAGACGGGATCCACTTGATCCACATTAAAGCATCACATCAGTGCTGTTATGGTCCTGAAGATACTGATCTTCTTCAGGTTGCCTGATGTTAATCTCCTGGATGACCACGGGCAGTATTGGGATGCTCATAGCACGCTATTTAAAGGGAGTTGCCAAGGACCACGGTTGCTTCGGTAAAGATTTCTGGTTTATGGTAAGTGATGATAATTGACATTGCACACTGCACAAATGAAGACATCTGATTCGTTCATGTAGATACGGTAGTCAGGTTTAGTAACCATAATTCAGATTGCATGCAGATTTACGCGTATGCATTTGGCAAATGTTTTAGTTGCATGCAAAGTATGCTTTTTATTTTATTTGTTTTTTGGTTTTTATTCATGCAATCATGAATTAAAAATCAGACATGATTTTTTCTGGATCAGGATTGTAAATAGGCGGATTCTGTATTATTATTATTATTGCTGTTTAGACTATAAACAACCAAACAGATTTAAGTATCAGATTCAGATTATGGTAGTTGGCTAGCATGCTGTCTAAACAAAGCCTTGTTCTGCCCATGTGGGCCGCTTTATCAAGCTCATCAGCTTGTTTGTCATGTTGACATACTGTATCTGTTTCGTCAGCATGACAGAGGGAAAATTTCTTTGATAAAAGCTTTGCAGTACCATAATAAGTTGTGGGGAAAAGTGTATGTGCAGTTAGTGTGAGAAAGATAAGAAGCTAGTAATGTTGTATGAACATCACTTGTCATTAACAACCTTTATTGCATTATATAACATAACTGTTCTATACATACTAAGATAATATAGAGTAGTTAAAATGTCAGCACAATATCAGCACCAATGATTGGGCTGGATGTAGCTAATGTACAGTATATTCAAGTTTTCATTTGAATTAACATGGACTGATTTTAAAGCAGAATCTAATGTTGTTGAAGACCTGTTTAAAATGTAAAAAAAAAAACTAAATGTAGTTTATTTCTTGTTTGAAAGGCCCACGTGTCTCTGATGGTCCTGTCAGTCATCGCCACAGCCATCGCATTCATACTGGTGTTTTCTTATGCCCAGGATTGGAGTGGGGTAAGCTAAAGTATAAAGGGTTTTAAATTGAAATACTGTTTATTTCGGATGTGTAAAGTGGAATGTCTGTGTGTGTAGGGGGCTCATCCGGTCCTGGGCTGTTTGGTGATGATCCTCAGTCTTATTCAGCCCATAGTTGCTGCTTTCCGTTGTGAGCCGAGTCATGAACGGTGAGAGAAACTTCTCTTAACCAAATAATAAATGGAAAAAGGAAGTGGAAGCATTGATGTTAATGTGGTGGTTTTCTTTGCAGGAGGTTTGTTTTTAACTGGGCCCATTCTTTCATTGCTTTAGCTATCAAAGGCCTTGCAGGTATAACAACAACTTTATTATCTTCATCAACAACGTGCATTTCCTCAGAAGTATAACAATATCCCTTTTAATTCTGTGAAACAGTGGCTGCGATTTTCACTGGTCTGGCACTGTTTGAAGGAAATGAGGAGGATAAATGGATGTTAAAAGTCATGGGAGGTTTTGTTGCCTGGGAGGCCCTGACATACATTCTTCAAGATCTGAACCTGCGGGCCAGGAAAAATGGTATGAAGTTATTTTGAAAAATATATTTATTTATTTATTTATTTATTTACACTACTGTTCAAAAAATAAGTATCTAGTCCTTACGAAAACTTAATTTAACTTATAAAAATACAGTAAAAACAGTAACATTGTGAAATGTTATTATATTTTCATCTGTGTTGAAGGGTCTCAATATTTTGGGGGTGTTCTTTGATGAATAGACCGTTCAAAAGAACAGCATTTATTTGAAAACAGAACTCTGTTGTAACATTATAAACGTGTTGATCTATTTAATGCACACTTGCTTAATAAAATTATTATGTAACAGCTCACCCGCACTGAACAAGTATTAACTTATATCAAACAGAAAATCTTATTGACTCTGAACTTGAACAGTAGTGTATATTTGTTATTTATTTTTTCTAGGAATTCAGATTTTGGAAAATATTATTTGGAAAATGTATTATTTAAATAATTGAATGCATAAACAGTGTATTTTACGCTTGTCATTTTTATTTTAGATTCTGAGATTTGCAGTTTTGGATCGGTAAGTCTAACATGAAGTCAAATAAGCTTTATATATCTCATTATATAGATAATTTGGATACACATATACAATATTTTCATGTTTTGAAATACTATTTTCTTTGTTTTTGTTAGAGGAGACCTGAAACAGTCCTGCTTCTCCTGTATTTATTGGGAAACCTGGCCTTCTTAATAGCACTTCTTGTTGGAATTGGAAGAACTTAAATAACCAACATTGTGTGGCCCTTCATCATTGGTTTTGAGGCCACTCTTTGGCTCTTGTGCTGTAGTGTTCAGTCCAGTAGAATCTCAACATGATTTTTTTGCTTGTTATTTTTAGTTAATATTGCATTCTTTCCAATTAGAGTTTCACCACTGTGCCTTTGAGCAAGGAACAGTTACTATACAATGTGTTATTCATGATGGAAAAACAATAGTTAAAATAATCTCAGGATTTAAACAAAGAAGCCAGGAAATTATTTATCCATATTTTATTTTAAAACATATCGTGTTGATTTGTTGATTAACATTAACATAATCATGATAATTTTTTTTTTTTTTACTTCTATATATATTATTATTTTTATATGTGTGTGTATATATATATATAGACATTTATATTGTGATTGTAATTTAAATCAAAGTCAACAGCACTCAGCCACTAGATGGCAGTGTAATAAAAGTTTTTTTATGCATGTAATATTTGTATTGTACATTTTCAGACTATTCAAGGGCCAAAATCAATTCTTCCACTGAAATGTATTCAAACATTTTATTGATTAATAAATAGACCATTTTGTTTACCTTTTGGATTATTAATTACTGAATTGGATACCCTACAAGATGTAGCCTACAGATGAATGGTAGTTAAACTGAATGGCTAAACTAGTAAAATATGGACTAATACATTGGTAACAAGTATGATGGTATACAGAAAAAAAAGGTTTAACTAGCTTTGATGAAATATTACAAAATCATTAATTTATTGTACTAAAACATGCATGGATGAATTGTTTGTGTTAAGAAGAGAAATGTGTCAACCAGTAAACCCATTCAATTTTCAACAGTATTTACCTTCACATTAGGAAAAGAAGGGAAATCAAACTCCTAGCTACAGTATATGATTTAATGTCCACACATGCAGCCTTGAACACTCCTCATTCAGGACCTGACTGAAACACTCTGGTGTTGATTTCACAGCTTGTGTGAAGTCAGTTGGTTGGCTTTCATCTTTTACAGTGGTGTGCCTCACGGTTCTTGCTGTTTCAGCACAGGCCTCCTGGTGTTTGGCTGGTAAATGTGGAGGGCAGTCGTGGCAGAACAGAGGAAACAGACAGGAAAAAAGCACAATACCAGGACTCCGCTGTGTGCCCCGATTCGGGGGCCGTCCTTTCAACTGTGTATCCTTTCAAACTTTGTATCAGAGGAGTCACAACTATAATATATCGGACTGTTCACCTTCTCTGTGTTTCAAAATTGCCATTTTATGTTAGTTTCATCTAAAAATCAAGAAGTTATATTTTTGGCTTTAATATATTAATACAATACAATAATATTAATAGACAATATAATTTTGTTAGTCAAAGTTTGGATACAGTTATTCACTCCAGTGTTATTTTCGTAATGTTAATATACTATCATATATATATATATATATATATATATATATATATATATATATATATATATATATATATATATATATATAGGTGTGTGTGTGTGTGTGTGTATGTGTGCCTTATTTGACCTCTATGTAGTGGTATTATAGATAAATAGATAGATAGATAGATAGATAGATAGATAGATAGATAGATAGATAGATAGATAGATAGATAGATAGATAGATAGATAGATAGATAGATAGATAGATAGATAGATAAATTAATATATACAATATATATATATATATATATATATATATATATATATATATATATATATATATATATATATATATATATATATATATATATATATATATATATGTAACTCATTGGGCGAATTTATATCAGCAATGGTTATATATAAAAAAAAAAAAAATTGTTCAAAATTATTGCTAGGGACATTTTAGTGCTTGCTGGATATAGGGACATGTCCCTTTAGCATCCCTAAATTCTACGCCCTTGTTTGTAATGTACATAATCATTAAACGGTAGCAGGCGGCCAGGGGCGCTGGAACCACGGTGGATTTCAAAGAGCAGACTGGGCAGGAGTCAGACAAAGTGGGCGTTTGGAATATTTGGGAAATTGCACCCCAGCCTGAGGTAAGATTAACAACCCTGACACCGACAGAAAAACCAGAGTGAAACTTTAGCGTGTAGAACAGGACTGTAAAATATCACGCTTTCTATAAGTGATTTGTTTTTCTATACGCAGAGGTTTGTGAGAGTTTCCCAATCCTCATCTGAACCCTGTGCTGCTTTGAGCTCGACTTGATGCAGTGAGCTGCAGCGTAAATCATAGGAGACTCTGACTGATGTTTATTAGCATAAAGGGCCAGTGAACCGGAGATGCCCACAGCAGAACTGCCCCGGGGCCCCTGGACTTGAACAGAAGCAGGGCTGGCTATGCCCGGAGCATTTCTGAAATGCTCACTACACAGAATGCCTTTCTGGATTCATTTCTCAAAGCAGGAGATGTTTGAAGTAGTTTAGGAAAATGACTTAGTGGTTTGCTTTCGTCACAAATGCTGCTTGCTGAAAAACGTATTCGATTTATTTGATATTTAATCTATGTTTCCCAAAGAAAATCATACAGCTTTGGAACGACAACAATGACAGAAATTTTATTTTGGGGGGTATTATCATTTGAACTTTTTTTCAGTAAATTACATGTGCTTTTAGTTAATTTAAAATCTTTTACTGAATCATTTACTGAAAACCATGTCGGTATGAGTTTCTCTGTGGTTTCTGTGAGAGCCGTTCGTTCTGATGTAATGTCTGTAGCATTAGGTGTGTCTTCCCATTACTGCTGATATATAGACATAAGCTTTCTCCGAGGAATCACTCCCCTCTCAAAGACTTGGTTTCTTCTTTACTAAAATAGACAATAGACAATACATACAGTTTGCTAGTCAATTTAGACTATAAAACAAGCCCAATAGTCCTAGCAAATTCTGTTTTGAAGCTCAGCTAGGAAGCATTTCTTTTGTTTTACACCGAACTGTAAATTATTACACGGCTGTTTTTCCCCCTAGCAACTATGTGCCAAGTGAGATGAATGTTGAAACTTCCTCTTGCACAAAATAAGTTTCTGTTCCTTTAACTTGATGCTATCTCTCCATATCCTCTCACTGAGATGAAGTTATTTAAATTGCATCGCTAAACCGTACAAAAAACAGCTCAGTCGAAACTAGAGCTGGCACTGACTTCAGAGGGATCATAAGTGTGGTTAAGATAAAATGTGCGGTTTACAATGGTAAAAATACCTTAATTTCTCCTTGATTCATTTTAATAAATGCACACACAAAACAAGTTATCTGTTGATGAGACAAATCAGTCTCTTGTCAACGGTTTCCTGATAGTTGCCGTTTTAAATATATTCACATAAAACAGTATTCAGCACTCAAGCCATGGGAATTCGGCCAGATCTACATTTGCTGAGGCTTTACGGGTACAATAAAGCTGTCTGCTGATTCACCGTTTTTTCCCAATTTGAGCAATAAGGCACAGCCAAAGGTTCTGTTCCTCCAAGACTCGCATCTGAAAAAGAGTGAGAAGATAGAGCGGACACCAGTGAAGTTCACTGAAGTTCGACAGCAACATTTAAAGGTCAAAAAAGTCATTGGATATTCATGTAGCACGAAATATTTTAAATAAAGCAGACAGATACTAAAAAAAAAAAAGAAAAGAAAAAGGAATGTTTAGATACAGTTACAGTTACATATTACATAGTATAGTTACATAATATTTCATACACAATTTTAAAATACTTTAACACTCTTAAAATTAACAATAAAACTACAGCAGCTGTGTTTGCCAGAAATTGACCATAAAAAGTATGTTAGCAACATTTACAGTAGGTTTTATGAATTTAATTTAAAATTTACCCAAAAAATGAAGTCATAAAATCAGTTTTGAACCTCTTTTATACACTGACTCACACACAGAAAAGCCCCAAGTAGAAGCTAAGCTCAGCATTTTCCATGAAAAACCCATGCCACTAAAATAATGCAATATAAATTAGTTTACCAACATAAGATGTAACATTAAACCTAATGTACACAACTGAAAAACTAAGAAGAAATGGCTATTTGAATAAAAAACTCACAATGTTAAGCAATTAACATATTTTACTTCAGCATTTTTATAGTCTTTTACCATTAAAATTATGATTCATTTTTGTATACTGTTTGTCTAGAGTCACGTCTAGACTGTGAAAGTCTTTCAGAATTGTGTAAACTGTTTCCCCTCATTTATTTGTAGAACCCTCTGTTCTGTAGAGCCCTTAGTTTCGCCAGATGTTTTGCACATAAACAAGCCTCATTGTGTTTCTCTCTTCTTCAGAGCAGTTAACAGAGCATTAAAAAATGAGGGATCCTCCCTAGAGCCGATCTGGCTGCACCGAGAGAGAGGCAGGTGGAGCAGGGCAGAGCGTGGAGCTCTTCTGGTGGTGGGGAGATGGCACTGCGGCCCACCTCATGTGTTAGAGGACACAGAAGGTATCAGCTCCTGTAAAGTATTGGCTATGTTCTGCTTCATCTGGTTCGGATGCCTTAGAAAATGAGTATGGTTTGAACAATGGTTTGGTTGGACTCTGATTTTACGTCTCTGAGGTATTTTACTCCTAAACAAACTGTGGTGGCATATGCCACACAAGCTGTTACACATTTCAGCACATCCGTCTGTTTGATTTCATATTTTACACATAATTTAGCACATTAGTGATACATTTTCAGTTCATGTGCACGGAGAGGACAAGTAAGGGCATTTACCAGGTTCTGTACAAATTCTGTGAGTTCTTCATGTAGGGGTTATATAGTTACTCCAGCACACAGTCTAGAAGACTGGCTTCAGGGCGATTGTATCATTCTCACGGCACCCATTTACTGCAGACTCAAAGGATCTAAATGTCTCCAAATCTGCTCTGATGAAGAATCAAACTCTTCTATGTCTTGGATGATCTGAAGGTGGGTACATTTTCGTCAAATCTTCATTTTTGGGTGAACTGTTCCTTTAAAGGAAACAAGATACAATGCAGTTTGCATTTGATACCAAAAAAAAGTAAATTTTGCCTGTTTGTAGTTTGCATTTTAGTTAATAATTTTCTGTCAGTTAATGATGCCTGAATGTTTCTGAAGGTACCTGGCTTCAGCGAGAGTTATGGCCACACACACTGCAGCCTCTATTCTGTCCAGCATCTCTGGCCTTCCAGTGTACAGTGCTACCACTGTAGCCAGTTTAGTGCCAATCTACATCAGATACTGAGGATGCAGATGGTCTGTAGATCTATACATGAAGACACAATGGGATTAATAAGGTTTATAGTACACAGTTAAAAAAGTGATGATTTTTTTACTGCTTCTGATTCCCATGGACACCCAAGAGTGATCTTCAGGCCCTCTGATGCGACCTTTCAGTAAACAGAAACTTGAAAAAGGTGTGACTGTAAGTGTTTTTAATGAATACTAGAATTAAATATATCAAGGAAGACAAAATTTGAATATTGTGGTGAATAGAGAGCAATATGGCAATATGGCATATGACAGAATGAAGGTAATGATTTATCTGCCTGTTATAGCTACACACACACACACACACACACACACACACACACACACAAACCTATGGGGACATCCCATATGCGTAATGGTTTTTATACTGTAGAAACTATATATTCTATCGCTCTTCACCAACCCTACCCCTAACCCTAACCCTCAAAGGAAACTTTGTGCATTTTTACTTTCTCAAAAAAACTCATTCTGTATGATTTATAAGTGTTTTGAAAAATGGGGACATGGGTTATGTCCTCATAAGTCCCCCTCTCCTTGTAATACCTGTGTCATACCCATGTCATTATACAGAGTTGTGTCCTTATATGTCACAAAAACAAGAGCACACACACACACACACACACTGTCTTCCAGGGTGCAGGCCATCTGTGACACCAAGACCAAAACAGACTCTCACGACCTGATTCATAAGATGCATCAGCTTTCACAACACATATGATTCATGAGCACAAATAAAACAAAAATAAAATAAAAAAAGTGTTTCAATGCATATACAATTGTACCCCGCTACGGGCTCTCACACTCTCGTTTCACTCTATATTTTCATCTGTTTCACAAGTTGTCCTGATACATTGTTGGTAAACATTATGTCAAGTCACATGAACCACACTCTCATCTGCAGTGGTCTTACTGTTTATAGCAAGACTTGCATGTATTGCCATGTGCTGTATGAATTATTATTTGAAAAATGGCGCAAACATAATGAATATTTATGTCTTCAACATTTGTTATTTTATTTTATAGACCGTTTTATAAGATACTCAAGGCCACAATTATGATCTCTAATTACTCTGGTGCATGAGGTACCTAACAACAACCTTTAATCATTACTATGTTCATAATATATCACAACCTCCAATAATGTTTTCTTATGTATGTACTGTATGTGGTTAGCCAATCATAATACATTCAGCTTGTGCGAAGTAACATTAATCAGCCAATAGAGGGA
The DNA here is from genome assembly GCF_003368295.1 of Carassius auratus. NCBI lineage: Eukaryota > Metazoa > Chordata > Actinopteri > Cypriniformes > Cyprinidae > Carassius > Carassius auratus. Next base: position 18,191,201 of record NC_039266.1, read on the forward strand.
GCACTTCTAAGTAAGTCATTATATACTAGTGATAATTATATACTAAAAATACTACAATATTCATTAATACACCATTGGATTGGGGACATTTAAAAATAAAAATAAATAAATAAATAAATAAATAAATAACAGTTTTATTCAGGGAGGATGCACCAAATTGGTCAAAGGTGACAGTAAAGACATTTATAATGTTAAAAAAAAGGATTATGTTCAAATAAATATTGTTCTTTTCAACTTACTAATCATCACAAATCATTAAAAAAAATTTTGTTCCCACAAAAATATTAAGCATCTACATCTCAATCAATGATCAGCTTTGGATCACGGGTATAAATTACATTTTTAAATATATTCAGATATTTTTAAATTGTAATTATATTAATTCTAGATCAAAGTAATTCAGCCATATTGAGCATGAGAGACTTATTTTCAAAACATAAAAAAAAAATAAAAAATTCTGCCACCAAATATTTTAATAGTAATGTATGTGTGTTCCGTGCAGCTCTGTTATTTAGTTACTTGCCTTGTGGCTCACGATTACAGACCTGTGACCCTAGTGACTTTAGCTGTCTCTATCTTATGTTCCTCTTTGTTGATCATCCGGTGCTCTGCCCCGTCCTTGCACAGCTGACAGATCAGATGTCTGGCTCTGTTCCTCCTGGGGTCTCCAGGTTATTGATTTCTGCAGTAGACTTGGTGCATGGGGATCAATACTCCTACAAGGGTTTATAACTAAAATTATTTTGTCCAGATGTTTGTAAAGGGCCATTACTTTTTCCTCTCAGTCTGACAACGATTTGATTGAAATATGACATTATCTGACTTCCAAAGATCTATTTCATTGTTAAGCTTATCTCTTATAAGACATTTGAGGCACAGGAGTCATGTGGATTATTATGATGTTTTTATCGGCTGTTTGAACTCTCATTCTGATGGCACCCATTCACTGCAGAGGATTCATTAGTGAGCAATGAAGTACTGCAAAATTTCTCCACATCTGTTCCGATTAAGAAGCAAACTCATCTATATCTTGGATGCCCTGAGGGTGAGTAAATTGTTTAGCTTGAATGATTCCTTTAACTTCTACAGGAACCAAAAATATTATTTTAAAAATAGATGTTTTGTAAAAAAACACAACACAACCTTGATCTTTGCTTGTGAAATATAATCATGACGCTTGTGCAGCCCAGCAAAGTCATCAGGTATTGTCACCAGAAGCATTGTCATTAGCACGCCGCGTCAGGCTATAAATTACCAACACAGTGCGGGTCATGACAAGGATGGCAGCAATGTAGCAGGGCGAAAATGCTCTCTGAGCATTTGGCAAGTGTGTGACGCTTTGATCATCTGTCAGCTCAGAGGGGGCTATCTGCCTTTTGCCAAGTCTCTAAAATTGTGAAGGGAAACAGAGATAGACATTGGCTCCAAATGTCCTGCATTCTCCACGTCCTTCCTGCAATGGCCCGCATTGTCAGGCTTCCTCTTTCTCTTCTGCAGCCAATCACAAAGCACTGTTTTACAGATAAGCCCCTCCCACCATGGAGGAATCGGTCTCAGTAAAGCTGATTCGTGCTATTATTCTGTCTGATAGTCTCTCTGGGGATTGATATGTGATTTATGACAATGTCCAGTCCTTCCATACCGGTGTTAAATGGACTAGAAACCCAACCTGGGTGACGAGTGAAGCGGTGTGGGTTGAGGAAATCTGGTCTGCTGTAGCATCCTGGATCACACCAGCCGAGAAAACCTCAGTTAACAGAAGAAAAAGAAATAAAGAAATCATCACAGAGCTTATTAGGCTCCTAATACACCTTGGTTATAACAGACAGATGGTTTAATTTACTGTCACGGCACGCTCAAGACCCCCTGGTCCACCGTCTCACTGCGGACTTCTAAAGCATGCAAACATCTTAGCTGGTGCCTGCTGGATGTGAAAAGAGTGTCTCTTAAACACAAGCGGAGTGTTATTTCAGCAAGCTCTAAACCCAAAATGACTAATTTACTATTTTATGAACTGATCTGACTGGAGGGTTTACTACAGTGCCAAAGTGTGAAAATGCATTTTCATTTCAGACACATTGTCTGGTGCTAAAGTGAAAATGCAGACAGTCTTAGCTGGCAGTGTTGATACAGTCCTCCTCGAGTTCATCATGGCAGGAGCAGAGAGACAGGAACAGGATACCCATGACAAGGCATCATCCTATTTCACTCCTGATTATCTGAAGAACGCTGTCTTCAGCCAACACTCATTCTCTCGCTCTGTGCTTGTATGTAAAAAACTCAGCTAATAACAAACTGCAGATGAGGTGAACAAACAGACCTAGTTTTAGGTTAAACTGAGTCATCTGCTCTGCATTTTGGAGTATGAAATGAATATAATCTATCATTGTCAAAGTTTGAAAAGATACTGTGGTTATGGGATGATTTAATCATTATACAGAATGTATTCAAACATTAAACATTGTGTTTGAATGTCCTTGGATAAATTATAAAGTGACATATGCTATATTTTTTAAGTAATTTCTTCCTAAAACGTTTTATAGAACTAGCACTTTACAAGAAAAAAAAGTATTGCATTAGCGAAAAATTAACAAAGTTAACATTATAAAATATTTTACTAATAAAACGGTCCATTGTGAGTTGTGTATGTTAGCTGAGGTCAGAGAATAACTTTAACAGGTTAAGCTTGTAATTTTAATAAAATATTAGTATCATGTTCCATGATGATATTCTGTAAAGTTCCTATATATATATATATATATATATATATATATATATATATATATATATATATATATATATATATATATATATATATATATATATATATATATATATCAAAATGCACTTTTTGATTAGAAATATGCATTGCTAACAACCTCATTCTTTAAAAGCGATTTTCTCTTTTTTGCACCCTCTCATGCATCTCAGCCAAATACAGTTCTAAACAAAACATACATCATGTTTATTCAGCTTTCAGATGATGTATAAATCTTGTGACTGGTTTTGTGGTCCAGGGTCACATATGTAAATGATTTGGTAAATAATGACAGGACTTGCGTTGCTATGGCGACTTCGTCAGGCGAAAGCGACTTCTGCGCGTTGCAAGCGTTGTTAGCAAACTTGTAAATCGAATTTCTGTGGTTACTGAAATAGTTTCAAACGCTTAAAACGTAGGGTCGACATATAGCGGCTACTAAACAGTATAGGCTATTGGCTTTGTCCTCCGGGTGTTCCGGGTGTCAGACTCAGAGCAGCGTAACATACGGAACATCTGAAGCAGGAAGAGAGAGAGAGAGAGAGAGAGAGAGAGAGAGAGAGAGAGAGAGAGAGAGAGAGAGAGAGAGAGAGAGAGAGAGGCGTGGGGAGGGGAGGGGAGAGTGAAAATAAGAGTTGCAAGCGAGTGTGTCTCCGCTGATGCTCCAACCCTGGAAACACCATCCAGTCATTACATCTCCCGCGATTCTGCTATGCGCATCGGACGAGGAGACGCCACTTGCGCTTTGGTTTTGGACTGGTGTTAAATCTTTTACTGTGCACCACTGGACAGGATGGAGCATTGGAGACAATGTGCGTTATGGCTGATCAATTGCAGGGTGCTGCCACCGAACCATCGGGTGACATGGGAGTCCGCTCAGGTGTTCGACCTGGCGCAGACCCTGCGGGATGGGGTCCTCCTGTGCCAGCTCCTCAACAACCTGAGACCCCAGTCCATCAACCTGAGGGAGATCAACCTGAGACCTCAAATGTCACAGGTAAGAGATAGCCTACACGAAGGCAAGAAGTTCTGTTTCAGTAACAGTAGACGTTAAACTCAATAATTTAGGGTTAAAAGCATTTTAGAAACACATGTTGTTGTGTGTATGATAAAGGTTGCTTTACTGCTGTGTACCTACCTACTTATATATACAATATTTGTTTTGCAACAGAAAGTTTATATTCCGCCAGATATGCCAGTACCGTTATTTGCGTCTGCTGAATTCTTCCCCCTGTAGCTTTAAATGAGCACTGCTGTTACAATATCAAGAGAGATGTTCAAAGATGCACTCAGACATTTTTTGTTTGTTTGTTTTAAACGTTTTATACATCAAAATGAAAAGAAACAGAAAGATGATTAAGAATTCTAGAAAAATCTTTGAGAAATATTGAGATTTTATGACCCAGCCGACTAAACGTTTTGCTAGCATTTCCATTAAGTTTTAAATGAAAATTATATTTCTGAATGTTCTCTACAATGGAAATATTCCCTGTTAGCTGCTGGGTCATTCAGTTGAGTTGATGACAATAATAATAATATGTTTATTTTATTTAGTCCTTTCAGTGCACAAGATGTTTTTCAAAACATAAAAACAAAAGTATAACTTCTAAAACCACTATATGGCGCAAATAAGAACTGGCTAAACACATATCCAAAAAATTAGTGAGTACACCTTTAAGGAGAATTCTTCACTTCCTACTGTACATAGTATATATAACCGTCTATGAGAGAAAACATATGTTAAATGAGTCCAAGAGTTTAGACTGAAGAGCACAAAGTGCTTTTTTTATACATAATTTGGTCAAAACCACAAATCTACAGCGGTCTGGCTCAGGGTCAGACGAAAGCTTTTTAAGTCAGGTCTCGTTCATTGTATTCTGTCAGGTGAGAGCGGGTTTAGTTGTCTGTGTGAAGCTGCTTTATTGAAAACACAGCCTTTGATATATATCTCTCATTCTCGGTTGTCAAACACCATCTGCTCCAATTCTGGACTTGATTAAACATCCCTCTCACATGAGCGGAAAACTGCTGTCAACCCAATGATGCTTCATAGGACTGACAGATACAGTATTCACAATATTGACCTTTATTTTTAAGGAAACGGATGCAAACTAGTGTCTAGATAGGCACGCGTGCACCTTTTGATGAGAATAGACCTTTGCATTATATTTGTCAATGTGGTGTAGTCACAGTGTGCTGATTCCAAGAAACATTTAGAGTAAGTCAAAAGTGTCAGCTTTTAGTTCTTTGGTTCGCTGACATTTTCTGTTGAAGGTTACTGTATATGATCAGAATTACATCATACGTCCTTTTGGCTTTGAAGCATCGCCTTGCTTCTGATTACATCAGATATGCTTCTTTGTTTTCATATGGTTTGTTATATCATAGTTTCTTTTTGCGTTTTTGATTTTCATCTGCACTGACGTAGATGCATCTCCATTCACCAAGCAGTTTTACCCATTGAGAATTTACATACGCAAGAAAAAAGAAAAAAAGGGAACAGAAAATGAGCAAATGGTCTGTGTAAACCAGTGTTTTGAGCACAGAGGTGAAATTTCCATCTCTAAGGGCATCATCTGAATCCTTGAATTATTCATGACCTTTTTGGAAGCTATTTTATCAAAGACTCATTACAGCACATGGGACACAGACACGGGCGTCCCAGGGGCAACAGCTCAGACAAAAGCAGTGAAGAGAGCAAACTAAAAACCTCATCAGGGCACCTTCAGGGGCCCAATGGGCCCTTTGGGGTTCCCTTTACCCTAAAATAGCCGTGTAATTAAAATATAATGCTGAATTCACCCCCTGAAATATCAGTAATGGTTTGATGTTTGCGACAGGCAAATATAAATAAAAGAAACAGAAACGGCAAATACATTGATTTAAAAAATATATATATTTTAAATAAATGATGTTCTCAATTTATTTAATTAAATTAATAATTAAATAATATCAATTAATTAATGTATACATATAAATATAGTAATAAAACATAATGATATAAAACATAATAATAAAAATATGCTTTTATATATATATATATATATTTTTTTTAAAAGAAATAATACTTTTATTTATCAATAATGCATTGAAGAGACATTAAAGGCATTTGAATTGTTTTAAAAATATTTGAAATGTTCAAATATGAAACAATGTTCTTCTGAACTTTCTAGTCATCAAAGAATGTATTTTTGTCTCTCTATCTCTCTCTCTCTCTCTCTCTCTCTATAAATATATATAAAGATAAAGTTTCTGGTCTGTAAAATTTTTAATGAAGATACATTAAAGACAGTAATTTTGTAAGATATTATAGCAATATTACAATGTAAAATTACTGTTTTTTTTTAAATGTAGATTTATATTCTATAGTTATATTTTAAATGATATATCTAGATATATCCAATTCTGAATTTTCTTTATTTCTAAATCAGCATAGAAAATGCAAACAGCACTTAGTGCATTCTCTTAGAACTACATAAGTACAGGTTTAGAACACAGAAGCTTCTGGGCAGGTTTGAAACATGAAACGTGGAAGTGCAAGTTTGAGGAAGCCACAAAGGCAAGCATCTTTCTCACGCACTGCATCAATCGGACTTGGTTGGTTTATGGGTTTCTTCCGTTTAAAACACGTGCTTTTGACAAGGGTGGAAGGAAATGGCAACAGGTGTTTGGTAGGGCCTCAAAACTTGATTTAGATATCAACAGATGTCAGTTAGAATTACGTATGCAATATGTTTCATTATCAAACAGTGAAGTTATCTACAAAATGCATATAGTGCACTTGAGCCCTCTCAGTTTTACCCAGTTGTGTGTATCTGGTTTGATGCAAAATCACCGGTGAGCGGTTATTTCACACTATCGTTGTAATGCCAGTCACTGTCTCATCATTAGGTTGGAGGGGGAAGCACAAATGCTGACTCCCACTCTGTGCAGATAGTTTCCGAGAAATAACGCCAGAAATGAGGAAATGGGATGGAGAAAGGAAACTAAACATCCTCTAAAGACCCTGGACTGTGCCGTGGTGAAACATCAGAACCCCCAGGAGCTCAGATCTCTCTCTTTTTTCAGTGGAACCACGAGTAACAAGCTCCTGTCTGAACACTGTCTAATACGATGTGATTTACAAAAATGTGCATGACAGATCCTGGGCTGTTTTTCAAGTGTATACTTGAATTTTTTATGCAGTGTCTGTGGAGAATGTCTTTGAATGATACGCGTATACTGTATATTACATAGACTATCTGTTAAAAGCTCCTTTTGGGAGGTCAGAGACTGGTCACAGCAGCATATGTCTGTGTTTGAACATTTGAAACACCCATTCGTTTTAGTTACGGTGGGGCTCTAAGGTTGTTTTCGTAATTCTCTGTGTCAGACTGTGGATTTGTACATTTCAGACAGGGACTGGTTGCACTGGTTTGCAGCAATACACTGATTTGATGTAGTGTAAAAGAGGAATAACTAGACATTTGCATTTTGTGAAGGAAATAGGAGTGCGGTTGTTCAATACAAAAGTCGTTGATGTTAGCATACTTATCAAGGCCTTTCTGCTCTTTCAGATGTGTCAGTGAGCTGCACGATTAATCAAAATAAAACCAAAACTGCGATATGTTTCAGTGTGAGTATCAAATTACAAAGGCTGCGATACATAAATATATGCACTGCATGTTTCACAGGGAAGCGCAGCACTGTAAGCTTTTACACATGAGCAGCTCATGCTCTAGTGTTTTCAGTCTTTCAAAGTGCTTGGTTCACAGTAAATGTTGCTCCACACAAACTCATCTCATGCATGTGCAGTTATTTTAGCTTATAATAACCATTTGAGCTTATAAACAAGCTGAAAATGTTTCCCTCTCACCAGACGGAAAACTTGATTTTAATGATATGAAAACAAAATCATTGGTATTGCACAATTGCACTGTAAAAATACACTATTATTATTTTATTTATTTTACAAATACTTTATTTTTTATTTTTTTTACCATAAACAACATGATTTAAAACCACATAATTTCCCCAAATCATGCATCTAATTTTTTGTTGCTGTCTTTTATGGCATTTTTTTGGTAGTTTCTGGTGTTCTGAGTGGTTATGTACTGGTTAGCGCATAAGCTCGCTATCTGACGCCTATGCAAAAACAGCATGTCATGCATATTAATGCATATTTTCAGGATGCACTAATCTTTACAAGGTCTAATAAGTCCAGCCAAATCTCTCCCTCTCTCTCTCTCTCTCTGTGCATCTCTTTGAGACTGACCTTTCCTTCTGTCACCAAGGTAACAGGCTCTACTGTAGATGGTTGGGAATCAGGAGGAATAAAGATACTCTCTAAAGACAGTGTGAATCACACATTTACAGTTCATCTTTTGAACTGCACAGATGGATTTTTGCACATTAATGTGCTAATTATGCCGGTCACCAAGGGATACACACATGCATTAGGATTTGTAAATTAAGGCAGAGCTCTTTTGTTGCAGAAAATCCATGATTATTATGTTTTGGAAACCTACTCAGCCCCTCTTATGAGATTTGAATTGTATTCTGATCATTGTAAAAGCATTTACCGTCTGCACTGATGACATTAAACTGAACAGAGACGGTCATTGATGATGAGATTTAATTGTAGCATCCAATTGTGCATCCTTTTAAGTGGCCAATAAAAACAGTGATATCTTTCCCTGTGCTCACATGGCAAAATGGGCTTTTTGATGACACGTGGATGACGATCAATCAGTGGTGCTCTCGTAAATGCATGCACACATCCTGCAGCAGTGCAGCAGCCTTTACTTTAGCCCTTCACTGGTGCAATGACATTACAGCGCACAATGAAATGAGCATTATCTTGTCTCAGTCGGGATAAAAATAGCCCATAAATGGTAGCTGTAAAAATGTGGTGGCACTGGTAGAATTTCACCAGGATGCCAGTGTAGCACTAATATCAAATTGCATTTGAAAGTGCTGATGCATCTGTAAAGTGAAGCTCCTGAGATCAAATAAAAGAACGGATGATCTGAGTGCTGTTAAAGGGCATTCAGACACATCACATGGATTGTCATGGATGACAATTTTGAATCGAACAATCCTGCTGCTTCTTTTTGAAGTACATTACACAAGTACACAAACACAACTTGACATGTGCCTTGCAGCAAGGATCAGATTTGTAGTCTGGCTTCTAGAGGAAAGAAATCATTTGATACACTGTAAAAAAAAAAATTGCAATTAATGTGAGAGCACATTAATGTGAGAGCACAAAAGTATTCACTGCAAATGTCCCTTTCATGGCCGTGGGAAGTAGGGGTGCTGCAGACATTACAGCACTCTCTGACAGATGCAAAAAAATAAATACATAAACGTATTAACATTTTTTTTAAAATCCTCCTGTTTGTTATTAACCAAAGAAGTTCATGCACGAGGAGGTTTGAGCACATCTAAATAATTATTGACCCTTTCGCACATACGTACGATCACACCGGTGTGATCAGTCTAGGCTGGTCCCAGTGCATGACGTGATCAACCGCTAAATTAAAATGTGCTTTCACGTGTTGGCTGGCGCTGAGCCCGAGAGAGGCGCGTTCAGAGCTGTCATATATCACAACTTTTCAGTGTTTTCAACCACATAATGTTTATTTTAGGTTTCAGACATATACTAAGTACTAAAAAAACAATACATTTAGAGTTTGTAAAATACACACTGATGTCAAAGGAAGAGACAATAATAATCCTTTCCATTATACTTAGTTTTATTCATATCAGATACACATTGTGTAAGTAACTTTAAAGTTTACTTATCACATGTTGTAAATCCAACAGATCCGATTCTCTGAACTGCGTCTGCGGCACAAACTAAGATGCCGTCGTGCATACAGCTCAACTAACGCGATCGTTATAAAGGTGTTTTAAAACACTTCCACTTGCATATATTTGTGAATCGGAATATCAGATATTTCATGCCATATCTAACAAATTTGTGAATATTTTGAATAAAAAGGAAAAATGACATAAAAGCAGATCATGATTCATTCAGCTATGTTGTTGTTGCAGTGTGTCACGTGACAAGCAATGACGTGTCACCATGGAAACCATAAAGTGACAAATTCTAAATAACGGAGCCATAAGTTTAAATAACGTAGGCTTATATGTGCTGTTAAAAATATTTGCTTTTGTGGATGTTCTTGTCCGCTGTGCGCGACAACCTTTTGGAGCTGTTTAACTATCTTGGCTATTTGTACGTGTCTGCTATGTGCAACGGAGTCTGTTTACAAGATTGGTATAAATATGTTTAATTCTTATTAGTGTGTGTTTACTTTGTTATTAGACTTATTAGACTGCATTGTGAGAGACACTGTACTGTAATCTGTTATATACTGCACAGTATGTTTTATTAGTTGCCTACTATGGATACAGAATATCTGCACAGAGTATAAATGCAATGCAGCAGAACATGAATGGTATGGTAGTATGCTACCTCAAACACATAGCCTCGTGTTTGTAGTAGCACATTCTGTTTGATACTGAGTCTGACCATCAGACCCCTCTCACATTGTTCTGACGGTTCATTTCTCCCAGTGTGGTGTGCAGCAACCCGTGTGCAGTGCCCTGTGAAGGTCAATTCACCACAGTTCTGCTAGTGATGACAATTTAGCCACCAGCCAGTGTTTATCCTCTGCCCCTCCTGTCCATTTTACACAGAGTGATGCTATGAGCATCCATCCTTAATAAGAAAAAACAGTTGTTGCATGGGAAATATGCTAAGAAAATCAATAGAATGCATGTACCCAAGGTCAACATTGATTTCTTTGGGGTTCAAAAATATTTCTTTGTTCATCACCAAACTGCTATGAGACAGTGTTAAGCATGACTGATCATGTATAATATAGAATATCTATCTTTCTGTCTGTCTATCTGTCTATCTATCTATCTATCTATCTATCTATCTATCTATCTATCTATCTATCTATCTATCTATCTATCTATCTATCGGTTGTTCGTTTGTTCCATTCATCCATCCTAACAATATGTCCAGGTTCTTAAAACATAGATTCTATATTTAAAATACTTTATACATTAGAATACATTAGAATTTAAATTACCCATCTGTTTTGTTCCCAAATACATAAATTGATTTAGATTAAAGTCTAAATGGTGCATAAACTCACTACCACTGCATCACACCACACTGTTGTTGTTAGCATTGATAGCACTAAATGGAGATTTCATCCGACTGTTTAAAGTGGCTTTGGAGAGCATTTACGGACTACATTTACAATTCATAAAACCATCGCAACATATATACCAGATGTCAGATAAAATCTAGCTCATAAATGCATTGAACAAAGCATATTTTATGAGGAATGCTTAAGTGCTAGCATGCCCTGCTGACTGTCGAGTTGATGCTCTGGGTCACCCTCTACCCTCTGTGCTCTCATGCACGCAGTTTTAATAAAGCATCTTTGCAGATCCATGCTTCATCCAGCACATTGTCAGCTTGTTTAGCTGTCTGCTCTGTTAAACCAAGTGTAAAAGCTGCACATGGCTCATGGCTGGTGCTCTTCACAGGACGTAACGCTTGTATACGTGTCTGAAGCCATCGATTTACAACACCTTTGACTTCCTTTTTCTTCTGAATGAGGTTTTTGGTACTTCTGGAAACACTGCTGTTATATCAGGACGGATATCAGGACTCAATTTCAACGAATCATTTGGACTTTAAAGTAGCCATATACTCTTTGTATAGCTTTTTATTACAAGTCCATGTTTCTTGCACTGAAAAAGTTGTAATGTGCTGTAGTAACAGTCTATTTCTGATGCTTAATCAGAGTCTTTAAGCTACTGTACTGTACTTTGAAGACATCTATTATGATTAGCAAACCTCTTTTAATGTGGAAGCTTCCAGTGTAATTCAGTCTTTCAAGTTTGGGCCTAATTGCTGAAAATGAAATACAATGGTTATGCTGTGATAATACTCTCAAGATTTCTGACCAACCTGGGTTTTCCTTTTTTTCAGCTTAGTGTACATAAATGGTCTGAATGGATCTATGCGCATGATTCAATATGAATACTAGTAATTCTGGTAATTTTAAAGAAGAAATAATACAATATCTAGGAAACTCTCTCTCTCTATATATATATATATAAATATATACACAGTATTTATATATATATATATATATTATGAAAAAAAAAATCATAGTAAATAATTTTTATTTGATTTATTAAATATTTATAAAATAATTTTTATTACATTTTACTATAATTTTTTATAAATGTATTTTATTTTATAGAAAATGTTGTTCAATGTTATTCTTGCTTGATGCAATTAATGAAAAATATCATATGTGTGTATATATATATATATATATATATATATATATATATATATATATATATATATATATATATATATATATATTCAAAAGCATATACAAAAGATGAAATGTGTTCATATTGCATCTAACAATGTTCGTTTTTTAATGTTTGTTAATATTTGGAGTTTAATTAGGCAGGAGTTAGTTTTGCTGAAAACAATGTGACATGCACTTGAAAGCTGATACTCATGCAATATAATAATGCAAAATAAGAACCGGTTCTCAATTCCCAAACGTAATCTACATAGTATGACACTTTCATATCTCAAAACAGCAAGAAATAAATCCATTAATTTTTTATGGCATGTCCCCTTTAAACCAGAGTCAGTATCTCGCTATCTGTTTCACACAAGCTATTTATTATGAATAAAAATGCTATACATTCAGTATTACTATGTTCCTGCTTAGTCTCAGTACGCCCTTCAGGAGAAGTAGGAAAAGACATTTGTGAGTCTCCTGCAGAGATCCAGCTGTGCAGTAGTGAATGGAAGCAGTTTTCCTCCAAAGCCGTGTTTGGTTAAGCAGGGCTTCTCTCCAATAAAACCCACCGGGTCTGAAGCGGCTGTGATGCACAAAACAGCACTGAAAGTATCTACAGACACATCATGTGCAAAACATTCGCCTCTCCTCGTCTTCCTCTCTGTTTCTGTCTAGCTTCCTCCAGACCCTGCAGGACTCCTAAAGACTCCAGGGCAAGCTCGAGATGTGCCTTTCCAATAATGTGTTGAAAACAGTTGCTCGCTAAACATTTGCACGTCTTATCTGTGCATAAGTGCGGCCCTAGGCCTCTGGTGGAGTCATTTGTAGAGAGGGAATGGGAACCGAGAGGTGCTTTTGATCTGCAGGCTTCTCACAGATAAGACTTATTAGTTTGTTTGTGAGAAAAAGCTGTCCTTATGAATTTGCCTGGCTTATGTTTTCTACACATCAGTATGCCAAAGGACGAGTCTGATTTCAGATTGAGGGTTCACGGAGGTTACAGTTTCACATTAGAACACGAGCACTTTCTGTTTCAAGAAAATCACAGGTGCAGCTGCCGCATAAAACAGAGACTCTTGATATAATTCACTTCCTCTTGATGCTTAAGATAGAAACATGGCATTGCAGCAAGTCTTTTTCAAGAGCTTGACAGGAGACGTACGGCCACCGATAGACGGAGGGTCACAATAGAACTGGTAGAAACAGACACATTCTTGTGAGCGTGCCCGGCGAGAGGGCAAAGGTGCTGATCTGTGGACCATAACAGGACAGATTCAGATCGTTGTTTTCTGGGTTGTTGTGTGAACACATCGCTGCACTGTTGATGCAAATTTCCTGTGTCTGTTGTCACTTTGGCATTTTGCACATACTGGAAAAGGAAATTACAGATCATAACTTTACCAAACTGTCAATTTTTTTCTTATTTTATCGGAAAGGTGCAAAATTCATTTCCAGTAAAGAAAAAAAAAAAAATTAAGTGCAGGCTTCTAACTATTGGACTGATTAATGTGTTGATTTATTAACAAAACAGAATAGAAATATAAATTTTGCAAACAAAATGAATAATTATGTTTATTTTATTGAAATTATTAATGTTCTTGTTAATGATTTTTTTATGATTTCTAATGACATGTAAGTTTTTGAATTATTGTTATTAATTGTGAAATATTAATTTATTTTTGTTATAATTGTTAATATATATAAACGTTTTATAGATAACTCACTCAAAATCATGTTTTTTATTGTTATCATGTTTTTATTTGTTTTTACAAACAAAATGAATAATTATTAATAATTTATTGAAGTGATTAATGATTTTTTAAATATGATTTCTAATGAAATTACAATTTTTAATTATTGTTATTAATTTTAAAATATTAATTTATTTTTGTTATAATTTTTAATCATTAAAAAAAGTATAGTAATTGATAATTTTAATAATTGTAAAATAAGAATGATTAATTCTGAATTATATATATATATATATATATATATATATATATATATATATATATATATATATATATATATATATATATGAAGAGTTTAACAGATAACTCACTCAAAATCATGTTTTTTATTGTTTCTATGTTTTTATTTTGTTTGCTGTATTTTTTAACTATCCAATATTAATTGGAATGCACAATGAAAAAGCATGATTTTTTGAAAATGGTTAAAAACAGAGTTATCTGTTTTTGCAAATGAACTCTTTATATAATATTGATTGAAGTTAGCTGATGTGGTTTGTGTCTGTTTTCTTTTGGTTGGTTTAATCTGACCATATTTTAAGCAATGTTAACAACAATATTGCAAGCATAATGCAAAACAGTACTGCTTTAATTTCACTGCTATTACGGACTATTACCGACTTTCACTCAAATAACCACAAGGACTCAAATCTTTAGAATCATTTGGTTATATTATGTTTTTTTTTTTGGTAGCTTGCAGTTACCGTGGAGTTTTGTGGTTGAACAGCATGCTCTGCTGATGAGATTCTGGATCTAGAGTTCTGATAAAGTATCTGTTTTGTAACAGAGCTGCGGTCATGAGTCAACACAGGTGTCTGTTTAATACGACAGCTCGTGTTGGAGACTCGTCTCATTTCACTCCATGTTTGGATGTGTGCCAATCTTTTGCTCTTTGGTTAACTCATTAGTCAAGATTCGCTAAAAGAATAATGCAAGCTTGTCTGCATTTTAGTATGGTTTTCAATATGATTTTTTAGGTATAGGTCCCATATGCCTTCATGTTTAATTGAATATAGGAATGTTTAAAAAAGAATAGGTCTATGTAGTATTATATGATTATATTACATTATGCAATCAGTATAAAACTATATGCTAATGAGTTTTTCAAAGAATGTAGAAGTTTTGCTAACTTGCAAACGTGGCTTCTCAAACCTCAAGTGATGTCCCTTTCTCTTCCTTACTTTATTTAAAGACATATTATGTTTTATTGTTGAAATAATTTCTAAGATGGGGAAGAATCCAGTTTTAATGTGAACTAATGTCTTTGTATTAATATATTGTAAACGGGATATACTGTATGACTTTATCTTATCATGACATTTGGTGTTGTAAAAAATCAAACCATTTTTTTAAATTATTTTCTGTTACAAAATAGTTTTCATGAGCATTTAAATGACTGTGTGAACCTTATACGATCATGTAAATATGTATATAAATCTCAATAATATTTTTGTTAGATTAAGTTTATAATTATTTTTATTTTCAAGTGCTGTTAACACTAATGATACTTATTAATATTAATATAATAATAATAATAATAATAATAATAATAATAATAATAATAATAAAATATATATATATATATATATATATATATATATATATATATATATATATTCTTCTTTAATATAAAATATGCCTTTTATTTCTGTTTAGTTTCTCTGCTTGAAGAACATCAGGACATTTTTGCACGCCTGCTCGGAGATATTCGGCATGAAGAAGAGCGAGCTGTTTGAGGCTTTCGATTTGTTTGACGTTCGAGATTTCGGAAAGGTAAGATAAAATTTGACTTTTAACTCTCTGGTTTGAAACACATTAACTTTGCACCTATCCTATAACCCACTGACATATTTACTTGCTCTTTTTGCAAGCACACTCAAGCTGGCATCATTTGAATTGTTCATGTGCCACAGTCATCCTTCAGAGTTTATGGTGTAGCCTGTGAGCTAGCTGTGTTTTTTATGGTGTTGTGTCTCAGTTGATTATGTTCAGAGATGCTGAGCTCTTTGTTGGCTGTCTGCTGTAATAAAGTCTCAGTGTCTGTGTCTCATCCTGCTGGTAATTTAATCCACTTTTCGGTATGTTTAATTAAAGATCAGTGGAAGACAGCAGGGGAAACGGCCGCCCTCTGTGAGGGTGTAGCGCGATTTTCTAGATGTATTACATCTTCAAATTAGTTACATGCTTGTTGGACTGATTGCATGCAGTCATATGTGTTTAAAATTCAAATTTGTCTGTTTTTTTAACTTTGAGTTGTGAATTTGTCAGCGTATTATTCCAGGCAGATGTTTGCCCCAGGCCTGATACTGATCAATACAGTCAAGAGCCCCTAAACCCCAAAGGTTGTCCTAATGCAAACTCAGCGACCTGTCAGTCCTCTCTCACCTGCTGTGAAATGTGAGCGGTAGACAGTAAATGATGCTGTGAGAGATCATGTAATATTCCTCCCATGGGAAGCAAACAAGTAAACAGCATGCCATCAGCTTTACTGTAGCGGCTTTTGATGTGATTCTTGCCAAACAAAATGGAAAAAGACAGAATAAATCTAGATTTAATACTATCTCATATTTTGTAGCTGTCCACAAAAACAGTATTATAATAATATGTATATAATATATGAAAATATTTAAGTATATATATATATATATATATATATATATATATATATATATATATATACAGTATATATTTTGAAAAAAATATATGTATATACATTCATATATGTACTGTATATAAATAAAATTATATTGAATATATATTTTTCATAAATATATACATGCATGTGTTTGTATATATATATATATATATATATATATATATATATATATATATATATATATATATAAAATAAATATACGCAGTACACACATATGTGTGTGTATTATTAATTATTTAATTAATTTCATTAATGAATTAATAAATATTCATATCTAAAAAAATCTCACTCAGATATAAACCTTTCTGAAAAAGGTTTCTTTCTTTTTTTAAGTGTTTGCTGCACCATAAATTGCAGCTAGTGCTGTGTCCTACTGAGCGCAGACTGCTAATGGAGCGACAAATTCAACCATTTGAGTATACTGTCACTCGTTTTAGATGTTACACCTCCCCATTTATCTTAGTATGCTTTTAAAAAAAGTGAAATACATGTTGTGTGTCTTTTTCGTGCATGGAGAGGGCTCCTGTGCCCTTGACCCTTCTCTTATAAAGTGCAGTGTTTATTGGGTTTTAGACGGTTTAGTTCACTGTCAGACATGTATCAGAGCTCATGTCGTGTGATTTGTCCACAGCTGTCTGCTGTACTCACACATCTGTTGATTCTCTTATCTCATACAGTCTCTATGAATTTATTCATAAGCACAGAAGGGGAAAGTGTTCACACGCAGATTTAGACAATGGCATACACTCGGCCCTCTGTAGAACACACAGAGAAGACATCACCAATTTTTTCCACATGACTGGCAAAACATCTGTTTCATTTATCTGACACTCGCTACAGGCAACTCTGCCAACACTTGTTTTATCACAAGGATGCAAATGTTCTGAAAGCATTTTAAAAGGGACATTTGGAATAACGTAGCACAGCTATAGTATGTCACAATTTATTTATTTTATTATTATTTTTTATTAAATGTATTTATAAATGTATAAATGGAATCATATTTAATAAAAAACATAATGTGTAAAATAATATAAATATATATTTAAAATAGGCTCGAAAACATTTGTGTGTGTGTTTAGTGCATTTTAAATATTATGGATTTAAATGGTTCTTCAGTACGAATATTAATATAAAAATATGTGTCTTTAATATAAAATTAATTGCATTTGCATTCTAATGAATAGCATTTAAAATGTGAAAAATAAAATGATTTCTGATTATGTCCATGTCTGTTTCTTTGTGGTGTTGGTACGGTGGTGTTGGGGTTGCCTGTTGTGATGACGTATTTCTCACTGACTGATGGATGGTAACGATTGCTCTCCAGTAATAAGCTTTTGAGCTGCAGGGCTGTTAGCTTGACCGATGTGTCTGTATGTTTACAGCCACAGTGACATCTCAACTAAATCAATCCATTCATAAACCTATCTCTAGTCTATCGCTTCCTGTCTCATCTATTCATCTGATGCTTCTTATCTACCAATCAGAGCAGAAATCTTTACTAAATGGTTAATTAGGACATATTATTTCAGCAATATATATATATATATATATATATATATATATATATATATATATATATATATATATATATATATATATATATATATATAGTACCTCCTATCCCAGTGGGCATTTTGCTGTCAGTGTTCATCTCTTAACTTAGCAATTTCTGTATTGCATTAGTTTTCAATATTTCTCATGAGGATTTAATAATTTTGACTTTTCAGTTAAGCATTTTTTTTTTTTTTTTGGTTCATTGTATCTGAATATAAGGAGTTTATGGCATTCATGGGCAATTATATATCACATATAAATGATTAAATGCTAAATTAATAGTAGTTATTATAGAAAAAAAAAATGTTTTGCTGCTTCTAATCTAGCTCAAAAACATTGAAAGTTAGTATTTGTTTCATGAAGAAAGTTATTTGGACGAGATTAGATTTTTAGGTACTTAAATTTGATGTTATAGCTGAGAATTTGCATACGTCATTACACTCGATGTGACATGTCCCATGATGTTATTGATACATCAGTCCTGTGATTCTATAATCAGCATGTATGTTCTATTCTGAACCAAATTCTGCTGACAATGGAAATAAGTTCAAATGTGACATATTAGAAATTTGCTTCTGCATTTTAGTGCACATGCAGGCTGACTTGTCATCTCAGACCCACTGAATACAGATGGGTGAAGTTCTCCTAAATGTTAGTTACTTAGTTCAGTAAAACCTTGAGCTGGTGTGGTGAAGTCACAGAAATTCCTAAGAAACTGTGTCGGAAGAGTCATCAGGTCATCTCATGGGTTCTTGTAAGCGTTGTTGCTTATAAATTGTCACTGTTACTAAAGTGAAGATGGATCATATTTAGCACCATAATTGATTAATAACATGATTAGATCTATGAGTTGTACAAATGTCAAGTGCATGTGGGCTTTGAAGGATATAGAAGAAGATCAGAAGGCCAGAAAGTCACTCAGTAGGAGACAAAGTGCAGAGCATCTCTCCTGCTATTGGATTTCCATAGTTAAATATATCACTGGATAAGGATAAAGACAGAAATCAATAGCTGCTCTCACTTTGCCAGCTTGTCTCTCTCTCTTTATTTGTCTCTGTCTTTACTACATTTTATCATTATATGAACAATGAATGCACAATTAAGCCTATAAATATAGACATGCAAGCGTGTGTAAGATGAAGTGCCCTTCAAGGCTCTTGTTTATGAGCGGATGTGGCTTTTATCGAGTATCGAGTGACAAGGTTTTTCAATAATGGATGCTAAGTGGATGTTGTAGCAGAATGTGAGGGGGGTGGTGGTGGTCTGTCTGTCCGTCAAAACCTAGTGTACTGCCTATTTTAAGGTAACCCCGGCACACTTCTGATGTGTAAGATGCTTCAGAAGTTGACACTAAAATTATTAGCAAATAAAAGGTTGTAACCTTTGCAGACTGAACAAACTCTGTGAAAAAAAAATAAGATAAGTTGTTATTATAAATATGTCAGAAAACTAGTTCTGTCTAATTGAAGTTGATAGTTCGTGCCTGTCAGAGTAAAATGTTAGCTTAGCAACATATGCTAACAACAGACTGTACTGGAAACAAGTGCAGGTGTTAGCAGGTGCTACAGGCCATGCAATCACACCACAGAGTGTAAGATATGTTACTCTGAATGATGATACCCAGGAATCATTGTTTAGTTGGGTGTTAGAAGCAGTTCAGGCCTGAGGGGTGTAATGTTGGGATGTGTCAGAGCTCTTTGAGAGGAACTACAGCATCTGACATCTGCTGTTAGTCGAGAGTATGCAGTGATGTGAAGTGTTGGGCTCTCAGAATGAGAACACAGCACACACACACACCATACGAGGAGGCGTGTGTCAAGTGCTCTGACTCTCCTCGAGGGTCTTTAGAAAGACACGCATTGATGATCTCCACACTCTCCCTGAACTGTGCCGAGAATAGGGCAATTCTAGCAGCACATATTGTATTGTATTTGGATCTCATAGGGGAGATACTGTATGAAAGTGCAACCAAATACTAATATGTGTATATGTGGAAACAAAAATCAAAAGTGCAAACACACACACACACACACACACACACACAAACTTTATTCTTATATAATTGTGCAAATCTATGTTTGCAGAAGAGTCCACAAATGCAGTGGTTTCATCAGGCCTCTGGTAGAAGCTACTCTCCTGGTTGTTTGGTTGTCTCTGTCTGTCTGTCTGTGTTTCTGTCTGCTTGGCTGTCTAACCCCATTCACAGAGTCACATGCCCTCGAACAGAGAGCTGTTAACTGCTGGAAAGCATTCACACTTCCTCTTTCCTGACTCGTCGACCTTTTACTACGTGGCGTTCCCTGAAGGTTGAGTTGCGAGCTTACTCTTGCTTCCTGTGGTCGACTCCTGAGGCCCCATGATGGAGGGGGAGGGTGTGTGTTTAAACACCAAACCCTTCCTGAGACCAAGACCCTTTAACACATCTACTGTCATTGGATGAAAATGGCTCTTGAAAAATTGGACTCGATTACTGTCACACTGCCTTTAATGTAATGAAAAACATATGTTTTACTCAATATTTCTCTGTTTCCACTTCCTAATGAAAAAAAATTAAAATAAAAAAAAGTTAATTGTGACTTTTTATCTCACAATTTTTTGCAATTCTGTGAAAAAAGTCTGAACCACAAGATATGAACAGAGTTGCAAGATTTAAAATCAGAATTGATGTTTTTCTCACAATTCAGACTTTCTGTCTTATAATTCTAAGATTTTTCCCACCATGAAATAAAAAATAAAAAAGGTAATAACTATTTTTTATTTTATAATTCTCCATTTTTTTCTCAGAATTCTAAGATTGCATATCATCATTTTTTTCTTTTTTCTCTGAGTTTAAATCTTGCAATCCTTTTTTTTCTTTTCATGATTAATGTTTCAGAAACATCCTGAAAACCAGAATGGCTAAATCTGCTTGTTTTCCCTCCGGTGGTTCTCACGGTGAAGATGAAAGGCAGGTGTGTGTTTTGGTGTGCTGGGTTCCTTGCTGTGGTCAGCGCTGTAACAGATGGGGCTTTTTGCAGAGCGTGTCTAACATTCTCCTCATAACCGCTGAGGGTCCTGTGTAGAGATCTGCAAACATCAAACACTTTGTAGCACTGTAGTGTCCTATTTACACATAATGTTCAAGCTGCACACTCTTATATCTCTTCTAGTGGGCTGCAACGACTGATTTTTTCAGTCTGTAGTGGGCGCTTGGTATGAAAACACAAAAGCCGAATTGTGCTTGGAGCTGTTATGAGATGTTTGATCTTTGGAAGCATGGCATTGAGAGGCTTTTATACTGAAGGTGTCATTTTTAAAGCCAATTAGAGATATTTTTGTTTGTAGAGATTTTCCTTTTCCTGTGCACCCCGAGCCATCTGTTTGAATCCCACCAGCTTCAGTGGAGCTCAAAGCTGTGTGCTTTAGAAAAGATGTCCTCCCAAGGCCTTTTAAAGAGTCCTCCAGTAAAACTTTCATAAGCACTCGAGCCAAGAACAGATTTTTTTAGGATCTTTAGTTTTGAGTCTACAGTACATGGATGATAATACATGCACGCAATATTTCAGCATAACTTCATAACTCCATCTCATGATAGCAGGATGGATTCTGATTAGCTGCCAATGTTTTTATCTTTCATCAGCTGAAAAAAATCGTTCTGAAAGTGATTCCAACGATATCATTTCTCTGTGCCTTTATCATTGAGTGATTAGTTAGTCATTGCATCATTTGCTCAACTGAAACAATTTGTTCAAAAACACTGATTTATTCAGGAAGAATCATTTTCTCAAAACAAAGTAAACTTAAAATTTAAATTTAGGTTACTCAATTTTAAAGTTGTTTAAAATTAATATCACACTCGTCAACGTGTTTAAAAAAAAAAAAAATCATTTGTGAATTTTTCAAATACGTGTGATATTGTTTATTAACCACATAATATGCTTTACAATACAATTGTTTATGGGCTCCAAATATTGATATATGTGATTGTTTGTTACATAATTCAGTGAAACATGTAAAGGCCCGTTCACACCAAGCACGATAACTATAAAGATAACAATAAAGATATAGTTCTAAAAATCGTTCTTAATATTAAAGAATAGCAGATTCCACACTACAACTATAACGATAAAGGCATAGAGAAACGGTATGGTTGGGATCATTTTCAGAACGATTTTTTTCCAGCTGATGAACGATACAAACATTGACATCCAATCAGAATCCGCCCTGCTATAAACGAGCTCGAGGATTTAAAGCGGCAGATGCACATGCGCTCAGAATAAACAGACGATATCGTTCGCTGGGGCGGATGCTAATATCGTTATCTTTATAGTTATCTTTATAATTATCGTTCTTGGTGTGAACGGGGCTTAAGTCTTCACTTTGTTTAAATCAACTGCAAAACTTTTGTTTATCCTATTGATAAGTTGAAATTAAATGCATATAATTAGCATCACACTGTAAAAAATAAATAAATAACAATAATCCATAAATAACCAGATAATGCCATGACATAAAATTACTAGTACATTGAAGAAGTATGTAAACTTAAAGTTTATGGACATTTCCTTCAACCCTAAAACACAACACTATGCAATGTATTACAATCAATGACCATGGGCTAGTCATCCAGGGTCCACACTGTCTGAAGAAATTTAGAACGAATGCGTCTCATTTTTATCAAAAGCACAGTGATGTCATCAAAGCAGAAGCGAACACAATACAGGTTATACACAACTCCTTTGATTCCATTTCGTCATCAGGTGACATTCAGTTGAGATTCCACTTGCTTTGAATATTTTAAATAAGGTTCCTATTTTTGTCGAAGCTGAAGGATGCCGGCTCTCGGGGCGCAGGAGGACTAATCCTCTCGGATGTGTGGGCAGTGTGTGAGTGTTGGAGAAGCTGTATGTTTTCTTCACGGTTGAGGAATTACAGAGGAGTTTCGGTTGGATGTGAAACACTGAGAAATACTGTTTCCAAGTTATCATTTTCACGTTCTGATAAAGATCTTGAGTTCGTGAGGTTCCCTATTATGACTAACGTGTGCTGTCTGATATGAAATACTGTTTAAATCTGATTCACGTTACAAGAAAATTAGAATTTTTCATAAGAAGTACAGCAATGAGCTGAGATCATTAAGTAGGTCATAAAAGCAGCTGTTTCCTCTCAAGTGGGATCCACCTGGCTTAGATCAGTGTTAGCGTTGGGGTTTTCAGCACAATATAACTCAGGACTTGTTGTGAATATGGTTCATGAGTGCCGGTTCTTCCTGTGCAGTGTTGTTTTTATCTCCTAGAAGATTGGCGTAGAGATTGGGATGAACTGGCCAAAAACTGTGGTATTGCATACACAGTCTTAAAGGCCAGAAAGTAAATTTCATCCTGTTCGTGAAGTTTATGTTTTTGTCTTGCTAAGGAATCGATCTGCAGATGTTCAGATGAACTGTTGGGAATAGGATCAGTGTTAAAAAGCCAGAAGTTTTTATTTCTTTTGTGGAACAAAAGGTTATATAAAATGATCAATCTTAAAGGGTATATAACATACACAGTTTCACCTAATCTCATGTTAATCTTGAGTACCTATAGAGTAGCACTGCATCCTTCATATATTCAAAATGTCTATTTTATCATATTTATAAAAGAAAAATACAGCTTTCCGATTCTCTCTGGAAAAAGCTGAGCTCCTGGAGGCGTGCCATGGGCGGAGCTATAATACTGATGTTTCGTGTTGTTTACATTAACACATATTCACTTATGTGCTGATTTCCAACAAAATACAGAAATCTGATGCAGTCGTGCTTACTTGTACCAACCCAGAAGTAAGATTTTCAGCACAGAAATTCTCCGTCATTCGTCCAAATTGATTTTTTACAACTTTGGCCATGTTTAGCATGAGAATCCATCTCTTTAACACTGTGAACAACTCTGAATACATAAAATACCATTGTAGCCCTCCTTTAAAGGAATAGATCACTCAAAATGTGCACACTCTTAAGCCATCCAAGATGTAGATGAGGTTATCGGAACAGATTTGAAGGAATTTAGTATTATCACTTACTTACCAATTAATCCTCTGTAGTGAATGGGTGCCGTCAGAATTAGAGTCCAAACAGCTGATAAAAACATCACAATAACATCCAGGCCATCAGTTAATGAAGTGAAAATATGTGTGTTTGTAAGAAACAAATCTATCATTCCGGCATAACTGTTGGGCAAAACACCATAATCCATAATGATGCTTCCTTAAGTGAAAAAGTCAATCCCCTGTTGTCCTCTCACATCAAAACCCACTGTTTCGAATGATATCATTTTAATTTATATTATAACTGTGTTTGATCTGTGCATATTTCTCTCCTGAGTCAGTCAAGATGACTTTTTTTCACTAAAGAAGGCAATATTATGTAGAGGGTTTGTATTTGGTTTGTCAGAAGCAACGGTTTGAATTTGTTACAAACACGCAGCATTTTGCTTGTCAAGTTTATTGTGCTGTTTGGACTCTCATTCTGACGGCACCCATTCACTGCAGAGTTAGAGTGCAAGTGATGAAATGCTGTAAATATGAACAAATCTGACTTGATCATTAAGTCAGAAAGTAATTTTAGTGTTATATATATTCCATTAGTAAGTTTTTTTGTTGAAAGCACACATTTTGAATGGGAACTTTCAGTGTGAGCTTTGAGGGCTGTGGACAATGAGTGTTGAAGAAAGCTGTCTCTCTGTTTATGGCCGAATATCTATAAATGGAGTTAAACAAATGAGTGTTTTAAATATGCAAATGACTGCCAATAATTTTCAGTCACTACAGACCCCTCTTTCTGGCTGGTCATGCCATTCCTCAGGTTAAAACATCTGTAAGTGTATTCTGCTTTCAGCTGCTGTGGATTTATTCATAAGGCTGTATTGTACTCTGTCTGAGCTCTGCTTTAATTACGGTACAGCCATGAAAGCACTGATGAGTAAAATTAATAATTAATCTGCATAAAAATTTTAAAAAATATAACTGGATTAAAAATTCATTTCATTGTCATGTTATATATCACCTTGATAGTCACGGGACCCAATAAACAGCTTCCATACCAGTGTCAGTCAGAGTTCCTCTGAGATCTCTGGATGGCATTATATTAAGCTCCAGTGATCCATAAGCACTGTTCTGGAAACTAAAAGTAAGGAACACTTTAGGAACGTGGCTTCAGGAAAACCGCAAAGAGGGAGAGATAAAAGAGTGGCTATAAAAGTCTGTGAGCCATAATGGTCTCTTAGTTGAGTCTATATGAAACAATGCATGTCTGCTTTTAGACAGAGACACAGAAATAGACCACAAAGGCTGCTGGGGGACTTTAACATCTGATTGAGGCTCATAATTAAACATTCACTCTTACAGTACAGTACAGTACAGTGTCAATATGGATAACAGTTTCAGGGAGATGTGCACCATTTTTTACAGTCAAATTTAAGATTTTACACAGTATGTAAACTTTCTCTGAGGTCTGTGTTTTATGTGAAAGATAAAACTGTTATGAAATGGCTGAAGTATATGGCAAAATATAAACAAGTTTCAAGATTAGATTCAAGAAGTTTCAATCTGAAAAAAAAGTGCATTATTTTATGCATGATTTTATTTTGAATCAGAATGCAGAGAGCACAAAAAAATTATTAATACATAGGGACTATTATTGAATTTTTAGGAATTAGGAATTATTAAGTCGCTGTAGTCTCATGAATTGACTATTCATGCTTTTTGATTGAATCCTGAAAAATCGAAACAAAACCACAAATTGTATGAAAAATAAAATACAATGTAAAATAATAAAACATATTTCAAAGCCCCTAAAAACATATTTTTGTTGTTTGTTTTATAATTTAAATTAATTCCTTCTAAATTGTATTTAACAATTTAAAATACATTTAAAATAAGTCAGAACAATTTAGTGTTGCTAGGGCCTTGCTCCACTCTTCCCATTTGCATTCATATCTACATTTTAACCTGAAATATTGATCTTGATAAATCAATAAGTTGAAACATGAGCATGTGTATTTTTTAATTAACTGGTTGCAAAGTACAAGAGTGATTCAAAAATGATGCACATTATTTTATTTATTGCAAATAAACTTTACTGTTTGTTACTTTTTGCATATTAATTGTCTTACCCAGACAGGACTATTGTAGAAGGAAAGCATCCAAATATTCCTCCCACTGCCTGTTACACACACACTCCATGTGTGGGTGCTTCTTATGCTTTACATAGCTTTAAATACTTGCCTAATATTTGCATATTAATTGGCTTTCCAGTAAATATGAAAGTGTTTGTACTTGTGCATCCGTGCGTGCATTTGTGTGTCTGTACACCTGCAAGGATCTTGCCAGTGACCTTGTAGGCTGCTGATGCCAGACAAGGACTATCTGATCTGTGTCAAGCTCTGTACTTGAGACAGATAAAGACAAGACA
This sequence comes from Carassius auratus, assembly GCF_003368295.1. Taxonomy (NCBI): domain Eukaryota; kingdom Metazoa; phylum Chordata; class Actinopteri; order Cypriniformes; family Cyprinidae; genus Carassius; species Carassius auratus. The sequence goes on from NC_039266.1 coordinate 18,217,686, forward strand.
AGAGACAGACAGGAAACATGCACTTGCACTTTGATGATAGATGGGAGATGATGTATGGGTGGCACTTTTCACAAATATGGTATCATTTGCTTTTAAAATGACCTAGTCTAGTTTTAAACCCTCTAAATCAATCTGTGTTTAGACATGTTTCACATAATGTCTTAATATAATAATATAGCATTTAGTCTAACCCTCTAATGCTGACAGTCTAGGTCTATATTTTCTAGCTAAAACACCTTCTTTCACTGACTAGAGGTTGACGTATTTGTTTTAATCAGATGGTGTTTAAACACATCGGTAAAAGTCCCTGGACCTGTTGCCTTTGATTCAATAACGGAGACGGTGGTACCTTAATGTGTGTTAATTACTTGAACTTCAACTTGCAGCCCACTTAGTTCAGCTGACGTCAGGAAATCTGGCATTGTGAGGCAGATTTTCCATTGACTGTCCAAATGATTTGTATTATACGTTCACACTGCCTGATACATATACATATATTTAAAGTAAAAAAGGGGAGTAGAAAACAACTTAATTTATTATTAAAAGCCATTTATAGGACTTAAAAAGTGAATACTGCTACTTACTAAATAGATTTTTGTGTAATGACCACTGAATTGTATAATTGACCATTGACCTAGTCTGCAAAAATCTGTAGTAGATTCTTCTTGTCTCTTTCTTGCTTTCTTCTCATGTACTATGAATATTCCTCTAATAAATATTTCATGCCATTTATTGTGTAGCCGCTACACATCAGTTCATATATTCTTATTTTCATTTAATATTAAATTAATGTAATAATTAAAGACTAATAAAACATGGCTTAAGACATGAATAAATATCTAATCTGGTCTAATAATACATGAAAATGTTTTATATATTTTATATATTAGATTTTCATTGTTAAGACCCATAAATGCTAAATAGGTTTTAATATTAACATGTTTTTAAGGAACTTGTGATCTAATTTAATCTGATTAAAAATTTCTGCGAAGAATGACTGAATACATTTGCGCTCTCTCATTTCTCTGTTCTCACGAAATCTTTGTGTGCTGAATTATAAATAGGAGAAAAGCCACAATGTTTTTTAGAATATGAAACTGGACTCCAACAGACTCACTTAGCACACTTAAAGAGTCATACCGAAATCTTTTTTCTGTCACTTCAGTGAATCTGCATCTGCAAACCAACCTAAAAAAAAAAAACCTTTCATTTACACTTTTTAAAGAAACAGAGCAATTGTATTTCAGAGACAACCGCTTGAATATTCGCAGAGGGAAACATTCCCACAGTTATTGTTATCCTCAGGAAACAGTCTGAGGATAACCCTGACTCACTTTTGCTGGGTTTACATGTGCTCTTTGAAGCACACACCACCTGTTAGCAACAGTTCCATCCTTTTCCTCTTCTTCGTCGTGTTATGTAAGCCCTTATGCAATTAGATCCTGGAAATAAAGGGGCTTTTCCCTCTGTGTTTTATCCATTTGTTCTATTTTGATGGTCCGTCCGCCTTAAATTCTCAATGCATCTTCTCTTTTCTAAAAGTAGCATGTCAGGCACTTTTCCCTAGCACACTTCGAAAGGTTTCAATTTATGGTCAAAAAATGCTCTGTGCTATTTTTTTGCAACGACGAGAGATGGCCTGATGGTCTATTGTCTCTTGAAAGTGAAAGTAACCATTGCTTAGTTTACACCAGCTCCATTTTCGGTCTTCCTGTTGTGTGCTGTTAATGAGAAACACAGTGAAAGGTTGTTATCCAGAATGAACACTTGCACCTTTGAGGTTTTCTCAGTTTGTTTTAGCTAAAGTGTACAGCTCCTCGCCTGAACAGGAGTTCCAGACAAGCCATCCATCTCTTTTAACTGTATTATAATTTCCTGTGTGTCTTCTATCAGCGCTTATCTGTCTGCATCCAGTATTTGTGAAAAGCGTAACACTACATTTTCAGTGTGTTTACTGTCAGACCTGTTGGAACATACCGTGATAGGCTTGAATACAAATCGCGTAATTTACTTTCTGAAGCATAAGTGTTACAATATAGCGAGGTGCAGATATGAGGGTGGGAGGGTGGAAATCCCAGCCGAGATTTCCCAAACAGAACGTATATGACATGAACGAACAGATAGACAGACAGTTTCATATGCCGCCAACGTGCGTTTTTGGGTGAAGTGACAGGAAGAAAAACACCATTATTTTCTTACAAGCTTATATGATTTTATTTTCTTGTAAAGCACAAAAAGAAATGTTAAACGGAATGTTTGTGCTGCTCTTGTGCATTCAATAAAACTGAATGTAGGCTGTCAATCAAAAAAAAAAAAAAAAAAACACCATTAAAAACCATAAAAAATAGTCCACATCGCTTAAAATCTATTGTGTAACTTCAGAAGACTTGGAAAGTAGTGTATTGGACATATGAACCACTTTTATGCCACTTTTGTAGTACTTTTTGTCATTTTTGGAACTTGAAAGCCCCAGGTCACCATTAGATTTCATTGCAAAAGAACATTGTGAACATTTTTTTAAATTTAGATGACAATCCAATATTTATATGTACAGTTTGTTTTCTTGTTTAGACAGATTTTGAGAAATTTAGCATCATTTTTTCACCTATGGCTCCTCTGCAGTGAATGGGTGCCGTCAGGTTGAGAGTCCAAACAGCTGATGAAAACATCACAATAATAATCCAAAAGTAATTCACAAGACTCCATCAGTTTATGTTTTTTGTTTGTAATAAACAAATCCATCATTAAGGCAATTCAACTTTAAACCATGGCTTCTGGACTTGTGTGGATTATTGTGATGTCTGCATGGTTCCCCAACAATGCAGATTGATTATAATAAGTTATTTCCCCTTAACGTGCCAGGCTGGCTGCATAAAAGCTCAAATGAGTTGGATCAGATCTCTTTGAAAGACTGAATCTAGAAAGTCTCAGTCTGTGCTCTGTATTCATACTGTGATTCAGTTGCCGTGGCATGCACACACGGCAGAGTTCAGCTAAGCCAGTGTGATTGCAATTGATTTCTGAACACATCTTCCCCAGGCGCTACGAGTTCAAATGCACAAATTACCCATGTGCTCATCATAGATATGGAAATCTGAATACAGCTGAAAATTATGCAGTCTAGAAAGGCACAGATTTGATGTTTTAGTGTCAGCTGGTGATTTCTGACTGTGCTATAATTGTAGCTACATATAATTGTTTGACAAGGTTTGGGTCTGTTTGCATTTGAATGCACACCTGTGAATGACCTGATCAGGAAGTGTTGATTTTAATGATATGAAGAGTTGCTTATTAGCTTGAACACTCTTGGTGATAACAGCATACAATATAAATTTCATTGATGCACAGTGACCTCTACTGGTACTAACGTTGAGGTGCTTTTTTTTTTTAAACCAAAGACCATGAGTTTAAATCTTTGTATATCATGTCTTTCACCATTAACATTTACAAACAAATTTAATTTATAATACTTGATGGGTATTTTATAATGAAAATAAATAGGCCTATTCCTATTTAAATGATTGTACTGTAATTGACTGTGTTACTGATGCATCGCATTTTATGTTCATGCTATATATATATAATATTAATTTTTACATGGCTTAATTCTGATTGATAATCTTGAAATTTTGTGGTCAGATAATTTTGTATAAACTGCATAATAATATTACAGTCCCAGTCGGTGAATATCTTGCAAATCTGTGGCAGTTTCATATTGTCTCATTCTTCTCATGTAATATATTTTCCGCTTTAAACAATATTTCACATCCATTTATTTAGTAAGTAGCAGTGTAGTTAACAATACTAACTGTCTGATTATAATACAATCCCTTACTTAATAAATAATCATTATCTTTCTTCTATTTTTCTCTAAGGTTATGGACACACTGTCCAAACTCTCTCATACACACATTGCACAGCAGACTGGAATAAGGTATTTGAAAAAGAAGAAATGAATAATTATACCTCTTTTAAGAGCGCAGGGGATAAAAAATTCATATTTTATCGCTCTCTCTGCCTCTCTCTCTTTCTATTCTAGGCCGTTTCCCACAGAAGAGAGTGTTGAGGACGAAGACATTTATAACCATCTAGAGGATCTGATAGAGTGAGTCATTTTTCTGCTTCCAGTGTTTCTCTTCCTCCTGATCGTTTAACCTTTGGCTCACTGCAGTCTCTCTGTTAGATATAGGGGCCTCAGGCTGAGGTTAACATGTCACGCACTTACATATGTGTTAAAAAATACTTTGTCTTTATAATATACTGTCTCTTTAAATGTCAGAAAGTGGCACTCTTAAGTTGAATTTAAGAACTGTAATACTTTCTTAATCTCTCGATTATGAGTGCACTACATTTCACTCTTACATATGAGATCACAGATTTATATTTGATTTTATTCCTTTCTTATTTTCAGTTAAAAATCTATATCTAGTCACCGATAACTACTGCTTCTGAGCAATAACAGCGACGTAACAGGCCGTCGAGTAGGCCAAAAAGTAGCATCAGCATAAATGTCTGTTCTCCTCATATGACAAGCTAGAGGATTTGATATTATGCTTCACAAATATGGATGCTGCTGTCACTATGTGTTGGTTTGACCTCATCACATCTGTTTCTTAGCCACACACAAACAAGGCCCTCTAGCAGATGTGATGGTTTGTTCATATGAAACGTGTTTGTTGAGTGCTTTTCCCTGGAGGGTGGTGTGCCTGTACGATTCTATCCCTGTCAGAGAGAGACTTTTTCCTTCAAGGCCTTTTGTAATAGATTCGAACTGCAGACATGGTTAGGAAAAGAAATCAACACAGTTTGTCTCTCTGTCGTTCTCTTTTACACCCATCTGGAGAACATATCTGAGTGATTTTAAGGCCTGACTCAGCTAGAAAGTCTCTTGGCTCATGCTTGTGCTGTAGCTGAAAACCGTGCGTTTCATTTAGAAGAGGGAAACATTATCCTTTAAAAGCAGTTTCTAGAAGAAGTCTGTTTTTTTTCTCCAGCATATTGAATATGCTGAAGCATTTGAACATGTCTTGATGTCCTCTCGGGGTTTTGTGTTTCAGCGTCCATCTATTTCTTTCTGCTTACTGTAAACTAACTGTAGCCAGATAGTAATTGTATATACTAAACTAAAACCTTTGGAGAAGTTCTGAATGTCGTTGGTCTGTGTGTCTCAGTGAGAATGGTGTTGAGGATGAGGAAGATCTCTATGACTGTGTGTATGATGATGATGAGGGAGGAGAGGTGTATGAAGACCTGATGAAGGTCGAGCTGGTACAACCGCAGGTGAGTTCACTGAAAGGCTTTATCTAGCGTATATAACCGTGCTTTAGGTTTCAAGTCCTAAAACGCTCTCTGTTTCACTCTCGTGCTGCTGTAACTACAGAAACAGGTCGAGACGGACATCAGAAGCTGCTGTCTGATGGAAATCAAGCAGACTGAGGAGAAATACACAGAGACGCTGGACTCCATAGAGAAGGTGAGGCCTCTTTAGAGCTGCACAGTCAGACCTGCTGTAATATTAAAGCATTAGTTCAGTGTATGAGATCTGCTAGATGTAATGAACACATCATTTGTAAAAAAAACACAGTAACCACAGGTCAAATCATGGATGAATCATTCGTCAAATCAATCATACCATGTTTAGATTTAACTTACTGTGCAATATTTTACAATGATATCCATTGCTGCTGGCAATATACAATGGAAATACCATTGTTAATTTATTTATTTATTTACATATTATTATTATTAGTAGTAGCAGTAGTAGTACAATTTATGTATTAATAATAATATTATCAACATTTTATTAGTTGGATTTTTTATATTAGTATGAATATACAACATGTTTATTGTAGTAGCTATAATAAAACCATGGTCATTTACATAGTGGATTAAATAATCATTATATTTTACATTTTATATATATGTAATAAAGCTTTATTGTAGTTTATTTATTTATTTGTTATAATAATATTCATTATTAAATGTTCAAAAATCATCATTAAATGTGTTCATTTATTTGAAATCTTAGTATGAATATATTACTTTTTTATTATAGTTCCTATGATCAAAACAAGGGAAAATTCCACAAAGATTGATTATATTGCAATATGACTTTATTGTGTGCATCAGCTTATCCATAGCAACTGTTTTTATTTCCTCCACCCACAGTTCTTTATGAAGCCTCTGGGACAGTCACTGTCCAGTGTGGAGATTGAAAAAGTGTTCATCAATATACCAGTGAGTCACAAACACCTCTAACCTCTATTTTTAGCATGAATCACAGTGTCATTTATCTTTTGCCTAATATTTTGATGTTATGTATTGTACCAGGAGCTTGTGAAGGTGCACATGAGTCTTCTGAGAGAGGTCCAGGATTCAGTGATCATGCATAACGCCAGCAACCTGTTTCAGATCTTTATAAAATACAAAGAAAGGTGACTGATTTATCCTTTCAGCGATTAAAAGAATGAAGCCCTCCTTCCCCTTCTCACATGTGTCTGTTTTCCTGTGTGATAGATTAGTCCTGTATGGGAAGTACTGCAGTCAAGTAGAATTAGCCATTGCGTTTTTGGATGACATCTGTAAGAACAGAGAGGACGTCAGGCAGATGTTAGAGGTAAGACATTGTCAGACTATATTCATGAAACATCTCGGGTCACAAGTGCGTTTTCCATGAATACTTTTTTTTTGCATCAGAGGCAGAAATATTTTTTGTGAGAAACTGGAATAATTATCTAACATAAAGTTTACGATCTAATATTTTAATAAAAGGTGTCATTTAAACCATACAGCTTATCTAATTGGCATTCAATTAATTGTAGGTTTGGATGTACTCTGCATTTTGTTATGTGATTTTGTCTCCCCTCATTATAAAAAGAATGTAGCATTTCTAAAGAACATGACACAGAGCAAGTGACATTATTTTGACCCTTTGTACAGCATAAATTAATTTGTTATGACATTATTTATGAAAGTAGTTATATGTTTCACTGCTGAAACTGAAGTGGAACTATTTATTTGCTGTTAGACAGTGCCACCTGGTGGTTAAGAACGGTGCAGAACATTTGTGAACATTTATTTCAACGTTTTGCTCTCTTCATCTATTTGCAGAACAGTCATGTCACAGTCACATATGTGTTTTACTTTTATAATCTTTTTATTATTATTATTAATTTCAGCTATGTTCCAAACGAGCCAATAACGGGAAGTTTACTCTGAGAGATCTTCTGGTGGTTCCAATGCAGAGAGTTCTGAAGTATCATCTACTTCTACAGGTCTGACATCATTTTGCTGTATTCCTGCTCATAATATATATATATATATATTATAATATATATATATATATATATATATATATATATATATATATATATATATATATATATATATATATATATATATATATATATATATTTATTTTTTTACCTGAGCATTGATTACTGAAAAAAGCAGATTTATTTTAGAATTAGAGATACTATTTTAACTAAAAATATATACATTTATATAGTCATTTTAATTTATTATGAGTATACTTTTAAGAATTCTTTTGTTTTGTTTTCGGTTTTAATTTAGTTAAAGTTTTAGTAAAAATTACATTTTATTGTGTTTTTGTTTTCATCTATATTAGTTTTTTTGTGAAAAATATGTATGTATATGTATTTAATTATTTCTATCTATTTTATTTTTTAGATTTAGACTAACTAAATCTATTATCTCTTTAATGATATGCACTGATTAACGTGCCCTAATGTAAAAAACTGAAAAAAAGAGGGTCAGTTCTTGATGTTGTCTTTAAATGACTGCTTTACTGCTGATATCCACTAGGGGCAGTGGAGTCCATGTTTTACTCTTCCACTGAGAAGCAGCATAATGCATGTTTGAAATCCACCAGTAGGTGGAAGTGTGATATATCCCAGATACCTCCAGTAGGGGCAGTATAATTCACAAAATGAGCGAGCAGCATGCTTTATCCAGTCCTGTATGTTTGGTCTGGCCCTATTCCACAAACATCTCACGCAGACTGGCATGAATATTTCATAGTGTGTCTCTGTCCATCACATGTTAGGTCTACTGCATGACCCAGCTATGAGGGGATTTAGAAATAAATGTGAACGAAGATGAGAGAGAAATAGAAAAGCAGAGAGAAGGAGATGAGATGTGCATAGCGTGTGTGAACCGAAGCCACCGCGATCCTCCTGCTGTTGCAGGAACCTTTCGGCTCTCAGCGGACAGAACAGCGAAGGTGTTTTCTCTGTGTGTGTGTGTGTGTGTATGTGTCTACTTAGCATGCCTGCAAGGCTGTCCACAGCTCAGTTCACCTCCCTGCCCATCTGGCCAGCTGTGGGTTTAGGGAATGTGTGTGTGTGTGTGTGAGAGGCAGGCGCTGCAGATAGAGCGTCTGTCTGTCTGCTGCCCCTCTGGAGAGCAGGCTAGCGTGTGACAGACTGTCTTTCTCTGCTCTTTGCTCTGCTGGAGGAAGCCTTGGCCAGTGAGAAAAAGAGTAAGCCAGCTTTACATAATGAGTCATAATCAAAATTCATTAATAATCTAATATAAGGGATGCTAGTATTTATATAATGAAATGAAATTAATTAAATTAAATATTTGTAAATCTTATCTAGTCTTTGTACTAGATAAATATGTATTTATTTATTATTTATGGGGTGCAAGAAACCAATACTTTTATTAAACCTTTAGATTGCTATTTCAAATATATGCTTTTCTTTGAACTTTCTATTCTTCAGAAGTTTCTGAAAAATTAAAAATAGTTTCAACTTTGATAATAATACGACATGATTCCTGAGCACCAAACCGGCCTATTCGAATGATTTCTGAAGGATTTAGTGTTACTGTAATATTATTTATAATATATATATTTTTTTATATTTTAAAATAGGATTTTTTTTATACTAATGTATAGGTTGAAGTTATTTTTATTAAGTCTATTTATTTTGTGCCTTAACCTTATTTCAGGCATCACGTTTTGAATATTTTTGAATAGTTCAATTTTCAACAACAGTGTTATTAATAGTAAAAGTTTTAGTTATAGGTTACAAAAATAGCCATGTATCATGTGACACTGAAGAGTGCAGTATGATAGTGTACAGTATGTCCATATTTAGAAAATTATATTTTTACTGTAACCGTACAAAGAAGGGGTTGTAAAAGTAATAATTGTAAAACTTACAGAAATAACAAAAATATGCCTTTAAGGAAAATGTTCTTAGCCGATAAATATCAGTTTAAAGTGGTAATATTTTTTACATCGAGTGACGAATTTTGAGCAGAATTTGTACAGTTGGTTAGTTATTAGACATTAAAATGTGCAAAGTGACATTATTGTACAATACTGTGATGCAGGCCTGTGAAATCACATCCGGACAATATTCTCCTGGACTTCTGCAAACGTTTGGATAAGAGATTGGCTGCATTTTATTTCTGCGGTAATCTCTGTGTTCGTGTCATACCTCCTTTCTGTCTCTCTCTATCTCTCTCTCTCGCTGTGTGAGGGCAGAAGGAAGTGAGAATGAAAAATAAGGTGATGTCCGTCTTTCTGCTGATAATAATGCGCAGGTTCAGCTTGACTGACGCAGGGGATTTGGCTTGTGCTGGATGGCAATATATCTCTTAGGCCAAAAGGAAGCCATTTATCAGACCCAGTAAAGGACATTCATAGCACCCTCCCTTATCCTACAGACTGGCCCAGATGTCTTGTTTACTTCATCCCGGAGCAGGAAGGCAATTTCAACCCCACAAATACCTTTTGCTTCTCATTTCAATTCTTGAACCTGCGATGCAGGTTGGGATATTATTTCAGCTTGGGTGTGTGTGTGTGTGTGTGTGTGCCCAAAAGAGAAAGTAAGATAGAATACATGCGATACTGTGTATGTTTTTATTTTCAGTGTATTGTAATACAGTTGCCACATAATCACCTTGTTTATTATATTATTCTTGGCTTACTCTTTGAATTCTATCAGAGCCACCTCTTGTTTTCAGAGCAGGGTTGATGAATACACATGTGAAATCAAGTAAAAATCAACACTTTATTAATGCACCATCCTCCTCAGCTAATATTAAATATTGGAAATCCCATAAAAACAATTCCTCCTGGGTCCAATTCCTTGGTTAGTATATTTATTAATTTATTTGACTTCATTATATTTTTCTGTCAAGTGAAATTGCAATTTTATTTATAATAGGTGTGTAGGTAGAAAATATGCAAGCATAAAAAATAAAAAAATCTCAGGGCAATAATTGAGCTGTTTTTCTTTTCTAATCAAATGAAAAAAAAAAAATGAATTCATTGAGAAATAAATAAATAATAGAATTGAATAATAAAGTGCTAATAGTTGTGTGAACTTAATTAAAACACTAGAGCATGACGTTGCATTTCCGCTATCTAAATGTGCTCTCTATTTTGTTGGTAAACAATCTGCACGGTGATGAGTAGGAGTTATGAGAGCGTGCGAGAGTGACAGATGTCCTCCGGCACAGCTTCGCTCCTGTACATCTGACTGTCTGCTGCGTTCATCATCATCTGGTGATAATAAGACACTGAGACGCGGCCCGTAGAAACTCATATCCCGCTTTCTTCCCGACAGGAACTGGTGAAACACACCCATGATGCCACAGACAAAAGTAATTTACGGCAAGCGCTGGATGCCATGAAGGTGAGTTGAGCATTTGAACGTCCTTTTCATAAGCTGTCTGTTGCAGGGACTCCTGGGCAGACGTCTTGGCCAGTGTGAGCGCATAAAATAACACATTGCGCAAGTTAAATTTAAATTAACGCATTTAGCAGACACTTTTATCCAAAGCGACTTACAGTGCATTCAGGCTATCAATTTTTACACATCATGTGTTCCCAGGGAATCGAACCCACAACCTTGCGCTTGATATCGCAGTCCTCTACCAATTGAGCTACAGCAACACATCAAGTTCAAGTTGAAATTACAACAGTGTCAAATTTCTCTTTTAGTTTTTTTGGGGTGCGCATGCATCAACTTTTTCATAAGAAGAGCTTTCGTTGAAAATCAATGTGGCCCTCTTGACTCAGACATGATCAAGATGGTGCCGAATGCATCTTGACAGGTAACCGTTTGCTAATTGAGGCAAATCAAGCTGAGAAGATTGTGCAGATTGCACCGAGGGCTGTGATGATTTCATTTGGATAAATTAGCCACTTAGCATTGATTGGGGTATCGGGCTAACGCGGTTAACCTCCTCAAGTGCTCCCCTTTAAAGATCCTCACGGTGGGCGATCCAGCCCCCCACTCTCTGATTATTCTAGATACGTGATGATGAATGAGTCGCTAAACTCCACTCACGGGAACGGCGGGCAGAGTGTTCAGAATCAGATTTGTCAAATAAGCCTCGCTTTTCAGACGCTAAATCTTATTTGGCATTTTTAGAAGGGAATGAGTCCCTTGAAAACATCACATGGGCCGAGATTGTCAATAAGGAAGCTAGAGAGGAAGTATTGTTATTTTTAGCACACAGCTAGAAAGACTAGAAAGACTTTCTTGTGTGTCGTGAGGTCAAAGTCTCAGGGTGTTGAATGTTTAGTGTTGTGTTTGTGTTTCCATCTTTATAGGATCTGGCTCAGTATGTCAACGAGGTGAAGAGAGACATCGAGACTCTCCGAGACATCGACCAGTACCAGAAATCTATAGAAAACCTCGTGAGCAAAATCATGTTTTATGCCATTAATTGTTTCATTTGTCCCTTAACAAAAAAAAATAAATACAAATAAAACGAATAATACATTAAAATAAATACATTACTAAATAAATAAAGATCTGGATTCTGCTTAATCAAGGATTGATTTTAAGAACCTTGAACACACACACATTATAAAACATTACACATATACATTATAGAATATATAAGCTTTATATTTACCTATAAAAATCTAATTTTATTATTAATTATAAATGATTAATTGTTCATAAATACATTATAAAACATCATATATATATATAAATCTAATTACATATAAAAACATACATTGAAAGTAAATGTTATAAACTACATATAGAAACTATATACTGTGCTACTGTATATACAATTTCAATTATTTTAAACATCCTATAAAACTATACAAAAAAGGAATTTGTTAAAACGTGAGTATTTAACTAAATAGCTATTTCACTGCAATCAAAACATTAAGATCATTCAAATAAATTAGTGAATCATTAACCATTTTAGTTTACTAAAATGAATTCTCTTCACAGTGCAAACTCAGCTTGTTTTGTTAAAAGAATGTGTTTCATGCTACACTTGCTAAAAAAAAAAATGCTACTGTACAGTATGTTCCTGGAAAAACTGAACTATTTGAAAAAAACACCCAAGATAGTGTCAGACTACTGCACAGTGCACTGATTTGCATGCCTACTTTTAGTTAGTTTTCCCCCAACACTGCTCAAAGTAGTTAAGTTGAGACAGTATGAACCTTTGGACAGTTTTGTGGAACTTGAGTCTAACTTAAGAGCATTGACCCCTAGTAGCATACAAGCATGCCTGCATTAAATGTGCACCAATTTTTATGTTCTGCAGAATCAGTCTCTACGTATCTACGGGAGACCGAAAGGTGACAGCGAAGTGCGAGTAGCTTCAGTCGACAAACGAGCCAAACAAGACAGGTGAGATGATTAAAGTGTGGAATACTGCTCAGCCTGAAACTCCGCAGGTCTTTACTAAGGCCTAAGGGTTATGAAGGTGTCACCCTCAAGTGCTCCTCTTGTGTTTTCTTCTTGTCGTTTGATCTACGCCGTTCTTCTGCTGCAGGCACATCTTTCTGTTCGACGCCGCCGTGATCGTATGCAAACGGCGAGGAGATAACTACGAGATGAAGGAGGTGATTGACCTCCACTCCTTCAAGATCACCAACAACCCAACCTCAGAGAGAGAAAACCGCAAGGTGTGCAGACAGTCTCCTAATTGCCACCAAAGTTCGCTGCACCGAAGCCGAGGGCAGCAAATGTTCTGTTATGCTGTCGTGCCATAATCAGTTACTGCAGAAGAGCAGCTTTCCTTCGCACAGATGGTGTTTCCTATTAAAAACCGTCTAGCGACTGCTAACGAACGCAGCCGACACCAGACACGGCTAAATTAGAAAACATGATGTCGTTTGTTATATTACATTACGTGCTGCTGTGCCAGGATGATTATTCGTTAGATAATGCTGTAAATATTACATGTTCAAGACAGAGAGGGTGTGTGCAAGATAGAGAAATTATACTGGTAAACACATGCAATGTTAACATCACTATTATTATTAGGGTTCCTCTAGGGTTCTTTTGTGAATGAAGATGCCTCAAAATTTGTTGAGGGAAAGTGTTTTTGTTTGTCAGAGTCTTGGCTAATAATAATAATAATAATGAGTGAAAAAATTAAAAACTGCAGGTAAATGTTAATTGCGACTTTTTATCTCACAATTCAACAAAAAAAAAAAAAAAAATCTTGCAATTGAGAGTTTGCATCTTGCAATTCAAACTTTTTTCTTCTTCTCAGAATTGCGATATAATCTCCAAATTTCGATTTGTAAACCAACATAACTAGATATAAACGTACAATTCTGACTTTTTCCCTCAGAATTGCATTATGTAAATTCGCTATTGCAAGTTGCAAAGTCAGTATTGCACTGATTTAAACTTTCTTTCAGAAATAAGAAAGAAGGAGCCTAGATTTTTATGGTAGTGCATGTTAACGGCAGGCCATAAAATCAAAAAATTTCCAACCAGATCCCTTACTGTTAATTAATTTAATAATTTCAGACAGACTGCATGTTGCCTTGCATTCTCTATGCCTTTTTTTTTTCTTTTTTATCTGACTGTCCACACTATCATATCTCGCAAATGATGAAATCTGATCCTTTTGTTCAGTGCAGTCAATATCTCCATCAGTTGCAACATGATGTAAACGTCAACACAGTGCTAACAGACGATAACAGGATGACCCTCCAAGATTTGATAATAGCATTTCGTCAGTCTTGCATAAACAACAGTGTCCCCCTTGCACCGTTGTGTGGTCTGGGGCTTTGTTAGAGTGTCTTTGATATTTCGAATCAAACGACTTTAAAACGGTGTTTGTCTTTGCTTTATCCGTGCATGTGTGTGTGTTCTGCATTTATAACACGGATGTTCCTGCTTTCTCTCTTTCTTCCAGTGGTGCCACGGATTCTACCTCACACACAATCAGGGTCAGAGCGGCTTCGAGTTCTTTTTTAAAACCAAGGAGGTGAAGAAGAAATGGCTGGAGCAGTTTGGCATGGCATTGTGAGTGTTTTGTTGTCTCTGAAGGTCTACACAGGTCTGTACTGTCTTCATTTTTAGGTTTGTTATCTGTCTTGACAATAGACACAAACGCGTGATTTAGCTATGATGGTATGTCCTTGGCCCTGATTCAAGCCTAAACATAATTAGCGTTTATTTTTACTACAGAACAAACACAGTAATGAGGAAAGACTTGCTGAGCCACACATTTTTGCAGTGGTGTCCCTTATAAAACATGATGTGACCCAAAGGGTTTTCATTCCATCAGAGTGGTTGGTTCAGTTTTGCAGATAGACTAGAATAACACAAGTCTTAGTTAGTTTGGTTGTTTTAAAGAGGATATGCTCTGTGCTTTTCCAGCAGGTATTTAGGAATGTCTAAATTCCACTTATTATGTTTCTTGCACCAAAACTAAATAGTAATTTAGTGTTATATGACCATTTTTGACTCTCTCTTTGATCTTTATAGGAATAGCACACTAAATTTAGTTATGAATTATGAGTTACCTGCATGACTTTCTTCCTTCAGTAGAACACAAATAAAGAATGACTGAGTTTCCTCTTGCAGATAAAATGAACAGGGACCGAAAATATTTCACTGGAAAAGTATTACAATAAAAGTGGCCCATACGACTCGTGCACTATATTTCAAGTCTCATAAAACTATATGATTGCTTTGTGTGACAAACAGATGCCATTTTCAGTCAAAACAAGATGTTATCCATTGATAATCTTTGCCTTAAGAACTCAAGAATCACTGGGACTGGATCATTGAGTCATTAAGTTGAACTTTCTGAATGCATCATTCAGTTTGTAAAATGTATCGACTGAGTCATAAAAAAAGAATGGACTCAGAATAAAAAGGTTTGGTTACAAATTGGACATAAGTCAGGAGAGTCAGTGTATCCCAATTGAAAATAGTTTTAGATTTTTGCTTGTTCCCCACTTCAAGCTATCATATGACTTCAGAAGACTATAGGAATATACTGTAGCATATCGCACATCACTGTTATGTTAATTTGATGGTGCTTTAATTTTTTAAGCTTTATTAGTTGTAACGGTGTGAAAAAGAGTGACTAAAGTTGTATGGATTTGGAACAACTTGAGGGTGAGTTTTAAACAAGCTGATTTTGTTGAAGAACTAAGATTTCCACTTACAATGAAAATAATGAATATGTTTTGATATTTAAACTTGGGTAGTTTCTGATATTGCACATTCGAATATATTATTTCTACATTGTACATCAAAAAAAAGTGTTTAAAAAAAAATCCTGTCTTCTGTGTTATTTCTCTTTTAATTTATACACATCCAGAGGCTTTTTATCTTCCCTCACGTTAATTTTATTCCATTTACTATTCTTAGGAGAGTCAGATTCAAGTAAATCTTTGTATTATGAAATACTAAGGCAATAAGTGATCCCACAGCGTAGCTATGAGAAGAAAAGTGAGAAAAGATACTTATAATTCCTGACTGATGACAGCAACAATCAGTGAAATTCAGATGAAAAACGCAATAAACCATCAGACAAGTAATATACCAAATTTCAGATGTCATGCATAGCCAAAAAGGGCACATCCACAAAAAAAATAAATACTCAGAATAAGACTGGAGGAAGAAAAAAGTGCAATGCACTAAAGACAGGAGACAGGTCTCTGATTAATTAGATAACATGTTTTTAGCAGATTTATCTGAAGGGCTCATTAATTCTGGAGAACAGTGGTGAGTCAGTGCTCTCTTTCTCTCTGTCATGTGTCATCAGATCAGTCTGCAGCTGAAAGCTGATTGGATATCAGTGCTGTTACACGCTCTGAGTGTTAATGACATGACATCAGCACACACACACAGCTCTCTTATCTGTCTATCATTTGTTAATGCCTTTATTATGAGGGCACTCGCCACTCAAGGGTTATTCGAGATTAATCAAGAGAGAGACACAGAAAGGGGTTGGAGGGTCTTGGACTATAAAAAAGTAATAGTGCTATAGACGACATCATGACTTCTGCTCATGCTGTAATTAGTAGTGCACACTAAAGCAGCATCACTATGGCTTTTTATTTTGAATTATTTTCAAATGTAATTTATTTCTGTGATGTTTTTCAGCAGCCATTATTCTAGTCTTCAGCGTCACGTGATCATTGAGTCTATTTAAAACAGACTTGTCTTTAGTAACAGTTTATAAATCATTTTATTACAAGATCAAGAACTACATTATTACATAAACTATAAATCATTATGTAGAATATAAAATGCAAATGTTTATAATATGTGCTGTATATTCAGGGATTCATAAGTAGCATCCTAGATTTGTGGTACTGTGGTACAGGGTCGTCTGCCATTTTTTTTCCAGAAAATGCTAATGTCTAGTTACCCTTATGTGTCTTAAGAGAAAATCACAGCTGATTGGGTGGTGGGAGCAGACGACAGATGGAAATGAGCAGTCCTGTGTTTGTGTGTTACGGTTATGCAAAATGGTCTTCAGACTTGTTTTTAACACCCACTTCCTCTCTCTTTCTCTCTCAACAGATCGAACATCTGTCCAGAGAGCGGGAAAAGTAATTCCCATGAGTTCCGCATGCACACCTTTGAGACAACCACATCCTGCAGCTCGTGTAAAATGCTGCTGAGGTGAGCTCACTGTAAAGGCATTATGCCTATCTATCTATCTATCTGTCTATCTATCTATCTATCTATCTATCTATCTATCTATCTATCTATCTATCTATCTATCTATCTATCTATCTATCTATCTATCTATCTATCTATCTATCTATCTATCTATCTGTCTATCTATCTATCTATCTGTCTGTCTCTCTGTCTCTCTGTCTGTCTGTCTGAGTATATCTACAGGTAGGCACTATCTATATTTTATCTATTGTTTTATTCTATTTTTTTGTTCCTTTTGTTCTCAGAGGTGTCTTCTATCAAGGCTACCGCTGCTCTAAATGTGGTGCTGGTGCCCATAAGGAGTGTCTTGGTAGGGTGGAAGTTTGTGTCAGCAGTGTCGGTGAGCCTCGCATTCAACACAGCAAAAGCTATCTAGCAATATCTGTGCATACACATTATGAAGCATTTATTTACAGAGCTGCGCTGGAGCCTCTGGCTCATGTTTCAGCATTATATGATGTCTTACCCTGCTGCAAACTAATGATTGACCTACACTGTAGTGTAACAGACAGGGCAATAAAAGCTGTCAACATGCAGAGATTCCTAATAACAACCTAGGCCACATAGATAAGCGTGATGTGTGATGACAAACAGAAAAACAGGCTTGGTTGGCTTTCTGAACCCATGATGTATGCATGTGTGTGCGTGCCTGCCAACAGTGCCAGCTCTTATTGTTCTAGGCATTAGTCAGGGATGCCGTAGAATTTCCTCGTTCCAAAGTTCGAAAGTCAAATATATTTGGTAGATATATATGTATATATACAGTTTATTTTTTTCACTGAACAATAATAAATCTATTGGATTTTTTTAAAAAAATGTTTTTATTAGTTTTCACATAATGACAACAACAGGTTAACAAAAAAACAAACAAAGTCAGGGAAAATAAAAGAATATTGAACTGCTGACAATGAGTAAAGATTATAGCACAACTAATAGTATAAATCATGACACCCATAGATCCACTTGTCAGGATGGAAGCAATGTCAAGATCAACATTTGTCAAAAAAGGTTGACACATGACACATATTCAAGAATAGTTCGATACCACGTCCTAACAGAAGGAGCTTTATCTGAGATCCATTGTAAAAGTATACATTTTTTTAGCACTGAAAAAGCCTGTATTTTGCACTTATCCAGACCTACAGGAAAGATTCCAAGTAAATAAGACACTGGATCTAGAACCAAAGAAACACCCCAAAATGTTTTCAGTTCTTCAGAAACCCTCCACCAAAACCTCTGTATCTTGTTACAGAATCACAGACAATGAGTAAGTCTTCATATTTCGCTCTTACATTAGGGACAAAAATGAGTTAAATCAGCCGTAAATCTACTGCACTAGGAAGGGAAAACATGAGCCCTGTGAAGAATCTGGAGCTGAATAGCTCTTACTTTATTACATATACTCAGACTCTTTGCGTTTTTTTTTTTTTTAAACTATATCCAATCTTGATCTGCTACTTGAATATTAAGTTCCCTTTCCCAAATAGTTTTAGGAAATGTGTGGATATGCCAACATACTGTACTCCAATAACACCCTATAAAATCCCTAGGATTCTTGAGAACACAGTAATAAAACTTAAATACAAATGAGGATGTTTTCACTGGTAGTTTCAAGAAACTGCAAATGAAGGAAGTGTGAAAAGCTAGGGTGTGTGCTTGTCAAATCAGGTCTCTTTGTTGTTTTGTACTGAAGGTTCCACTCTGTGTGTATATGTGCACGCCTGTGTCTATGTACACTAGTGCAACAGGACAAAGTTCACAGTGTACGCTCCAAGCACAGGTCCGGCCTCTCCCCTCGGGAGCCAATGAGACTGGCTCCTGGTACATAACTTCATCTAGTCCGGCCCCTCATGTCAATTTAGCTCACATGGCTGTAAAGTACCTGCAGCACAGCAAAACAAATCGAAAAAAGTTCACAGCACAACGTGTTCCCCACACTCTAATGCCAGTGTCTGTACAGTGTGTTCGTCTGACAGTGTAGATTGACTCTAACTATGCCTGTCTTCAACATGCTTGCAGATTCCAGCTCTTTCGGATCCCAGGTGAGGTTTTGTTTCTTTTCCAGCGAATCTGTGAATCTAGATCTGCCCCTTCAGGGTCTCATTTACTCCTATTGATTACCATTTAAAATAGAAAATTCTCTTTTATAATGCATTTCAAAGTTGCTGTGGCTTCAATCGTGGAATTGTTACTGAAGAAATATTACTTTATTAAAGTTTGATTGTCTGGTTATGGGGAAACATTATGAGATTGTTTCTAGCCCAGAGTTCATTGCAGTTTAGAGTGATATATATGTTATGGGTTGTGCATTTATTTAATTGCACACCAGTTTTATTAATTGCACGGTCATCATTTTGCAATAACAAACCCATTGTAATTTATATAGCATGTAATAAGGATATTGACATGTAATTTGCCCGGAGTGTAGTTCAACACTGATGGTAAATTGCATGGAGGAAATTCTTCATCTTTGTTCGTATGCTAAAGGATGAACGTGTTTTTGCACAGTGGTGTGACAAACAGTGTTTACTTGTCAAAAATTAATGATGAGACTAATTGCGTGTTTGCGCAAAGTTTTACTTAATCATCAAATTATTAATGCATTACAATGTCTGTGTTTGGCAACAGTATGAATCATGGGATTTATTTATTTTGATTACAGGTTGGAAAAACACCCTGTCGTGGAGGAGACACAGGTAAATCACAGAGACACAGTTAGTCACATTTTGCATTCTTAAAGGGCCAGCTCACCCAAACATGACAATTCTGTCATTATTTATTCACTCACATTGTTACAAACCAGCTTGCGGTTGTTTTTGTCAGTGGATCAGAAAAGGATGATTTTGAAATGTTTAAGTTCGTCATTTCCTTGGCTGTAGAGTTTCATGGTTACAAAACACATGCATAGTGTTGTACATTACATACTTCTCTGATCTGAGCTAGATTGCGTATTTTTAGTCTGGAGTCATTGAGCCGTAGTGGTGTTGTTTGCTGTGAAGGCAAGCTCATGCATGTTACTAGGACTTGGATTCAGATGTAAATCAGATATGAGCGGGAAAACATTTAACCCATGTAGCTCTGTTGTTTAGCTTTGCCTGCAAAGATAGGACCATATCAGACAATCCAGTCTAGAATTCCCACAACCCATCGGTGCCAATGACTTAACCCACTTCTTCCAGTGTATGTTCACGCAGTCTAATTGTATTATGTGGCTGTCTTAAGCTGTGGAAAGCTTTCCTGACCCTAAGTTTAAACTATTAGTACAGGCAGTTTTTAAAAAGTTCAGTCTTGTCGGCGCTTATAGTGCAGCTGTGCTCATGGTGATCAGAGTCTGATTCCTTTCTCGAGGTCCTTTGCAGATCCCACTCCCCTCTCTCCTCCCAGTCGAATCTCAATAAAAATAAATTAAATTAAAAAATAAATAAATTATTGTCTCATGTTTAGGACTTAATTCTCATATTTAGTATTAAATATTATTTATTTATTTATTTGGTTTGTTGGAAGGTAGTTCACCTTTTCCTGAAAAAAAAAACAAGCACTACTAACTTTTTTTTCTTAAGTAATGACAATTTAATATATATACACTGCTGTTCAAAAATTTGGGATCAGTAAGATTTTTTTTTTAAATAAGTTTTATCAAGGCTGCATTTATTTTATCAAAAATTCAGAAAAAATATATAATTCTATTAATAATAATAATAATAATAATAATAATAATAATAATAATAATAATATATATATATATATATATATATATATATATATATATATATATATATATATATATATATATATATATAATTTTCTTTCTTTCTTTCTTTTGGTATGTTATATGTATATCCCTATATATTAATATTAATTTGTCTTGCAAACAGTACATTTCATATTATTCCTTTTAAAAAGTCAACTCTGCTGAGAATCATTGTATTTGCAGCTCCACTAAATGCTCAGTCTCCATCAGTGATAGCGTTCAGCACTAGTCGTTCCACCCATCTGTAAAGAGTGCCACATGATCTGTAATTATGTTTTCACAATGCCATTGATGAGTTGATCGATACCCATGAGGTCTACCTGGGATACAGGTTCAGTGACGGCACGTCTGTGTGTCGATGGAGCGTCACGCTCACGCCTCCCTCGCCCTTGTTATTAATAGCATCATGAATATTTGAAATAAATGAATGTGTGAATCAAGCTAAATTGCAACCGCCTCCCATCACAATACGCCCACTCCTGAGTTCATTATGGCTCAGTTAAGTCACCCTGTGCACATGGAGCCACGAGGGGCCTCCTGATCCCACACAATATTGGGGTCGGTAGATTCATTAAAGTTATGGTGAGAGAAGGCCTCTGTGTAGTGTTTGCTGTCATGGGAATCCATCCTGCCTGTTCAGAGCCGCTAGATTTGTCTTCATCAAAAAACAGCCTTACTGCAAAACAGTGCTTGTTCATTCAGCTGATTTTTTATTTTTATTTCATCTGCAATAGCTTTATATTTATGCATGAATGATACCAGAAATAGTGCTGTTTTTCGAGGAGAGGAGTGAGCTCTTTTGTATTGTAAACTTCAAAACCTGCTGTTTTGTTTTTCTTTTAGCACTTTTATGACCTTTTCATGAGCTGTTTTGTTGCAAAAGTGCATTTTAGTGTTTATTGGTGCTGACTCTTTGCCCTTGTGCACAAAGGGTCTTAGCATGGCATGCCAGTGAGACGCCTCCCTACAGAGAAGCACACGCTCACACTGTTTATAAAGCGTCTTCAAAGACAGCCAGCTGTGCTCGAAGGCCCAGGGCCTGGGTGATCTGCTGGGCTGGAAGGCTTCAGCCACAGCTGGTTGCGTTAAGAGAGTCTACACTCGCCTCTCATCATCAGAACGGCAGAATATATAGAGCTGCAGCAACCAGCTGAGACCATCACGATTGACCCTTCAGCAAAGCAGCCCCGCGCACACAAACACACTCATTCATAGCTCACTGGAGCGTCTGAACAACTGTCCGCTCCACACAGTTCTGCCCGAAGCGCGAGACCTGCGCATCCAGTTACTTGAATGAATAAAAAATGGTCTTCATACTAATTAGGGTAATCGCCAGACTGAACAGCTGATGTTTGTGGTCAGCTGGTCTTTTTAAAAACTCTGGGGGGAATTTGCTAAGAATGAATTGTGTCCGCGGAGGCATGGGTTATTTTAGATTTTGGTTTAGTATTAATTTGCTAAAATGATCAAGGACTTATATAACAAGGCCAGCTATAGTTTTTAGCAGGATGCAACTGCCTGCCTTCTAACATTACAGATTTTATACATTTTTTGAATGTGCTTTTATACTGTATATATATATATATATATATATATATATATATTCAGTTTTTTATTTTTTTTATTTTATTTAAAAAAAAAATCTGGTTACTTTCAACTTGTGTTTATTTTTCAGTTTTAATTAAATAATTGTATTACCTTAACTTGAATTTATTTTGTTTTTAGTATATGATTCACAAAGACGTAGACACTAAATAGCAAAAGCAAGGGTTTTGAATGCAAGTTTGATGCTGCATACCTGTTAATATTATTGACTTTTTATTAATAATTTGAATTAGCTCTAATTTTAATTATTTTAATTCTTATTTAGAATTTTAGTTAAAGTTATTAGTAATTCTGTGCTGCTTTTTATTATATTTTGCTTGTTTAATATATTTATTTAGCTTGAATTTATATTTCTTTCAGTTTAACTTTACAAATTGTAGTACTTGTAGTACAGCTTGAACCTATTTCTTACATAGCTTGTAACTTATTTTCAAATGTTATTTTAATATATTTAATATTCCTATTTAATATTTAATTTTAGTTTAAATTTGAGTAATTCTATTGTGTGCTTTTGTTATTTCTTAGTTTATTATTTTTCTATTTAGCTTCAATTTATAATTATGTTGGCTTGGCAACAAGCCAACATACTGTTATGCTATTTAAACTTATTTTTATTTTTATTATGTTGGCTTGGCAACAAGCCAACATACTGTTATGCTATTTAAACTTCTTCTTCTTCTTTTTCTTATTATTATTTTTCTGACAGAAATTCTGAACGCTACTCCTCCTAGGGCTTTAAAGCCACAAGCCCCAAACTCGGCAGACACCTGCGGGATAGAGCGGTGGTGTGTGCTATATCTTTTCAGACAGATCAGACTTAAAGTTTTTTTTTTTATTAATTTTTAAATGTCAAAATTCATTACCCATAGACTTACATTGTCTGAGAAAAATTGCGCCCCTACAGTTGCAATGACATTTAGGGGAGGGGAGCAGTCAGACGAGAGAAGAATCACTGCTGCTCAGCTCAGGCTGTCTACACGGAGCCGACAACAAGCGAATTAATTCCTATTTAAGACATTTTAAAAACGCTATTGCACGCAATCCACACGTTAGAACACACCAAGAGCTAAATTGAGATGTTTCTGAACTGTTTAAAGTAATAACATGATATATTCGCGGCAGCCAACTGCTCGCGAGCTGGCAATGTATTTCTCTGAACACTTGAAGTCCACAGAGAATTTACAGCCTTTCACATTAAAACACTGCGAAACGGCACAAAACAATTAGAATAATATATTAAATGGTTATAAAGTAGTTTTGGCCACTGTCACGCTGGTCTTAGCTGGTTTCTAACTGAATCATCAGGCTGAACATCACAGCGAGCTCGCGACGTATTCCTCTGAACACTTGAAGTACACATTTACAGCCTTTCACATTAAAACACTGCAGCGAAACGGCACAAAACAATTTGAATAATATATTAAATGGTTTTAAAGTAGTTTTGGCCACTGTCACGCTGGTCTTAGCTGGTTTCTAACTGAATCATCAGGCGGAACGTCACAGTAAACTCGCGGTTCAGCCCCGCACTGCGGGAAACTGGACTGAGCAGCTGATGGCGCGTGTGCACGAGAGAGAGCCGCGCGTCAACACTGAACCGAGCTCTCGTTCAGGACGTTCACTTCCTCCTGGACCTGAACGAACAAATTCAAATCGCAGTTTAAATAAACAGAAAAAAGAGCGAAAAGCGAAAGAGCTCAATTCAGCAGCGCGGTGTTGTTCAGGGCAAGCAGAGACGCGTCTCAAAGTCTTCTTGCTTTTGTACCGACAACAAATACATACAAAATATGTCGAAATACCCGTGTTGGAAAGTGTGTTCGAATAAGTATGTGGTTATGTCTTAAGTGAAAGTAAAGAGTTGCAAAAAAAAATCGGATGTGTATCATCATAATGGATGCGTTTGTCTCTTAAAGGGACCGCGCCTAATTTACTAGCTCTGCTGTCAGAGTCTTTAATGTATGAAAATGAAAGTAAATCACTCACTGCTCTTGACTGATTTACCTTGTAGTACAAGAATTTATCCAAAGTCAATCCAAAAATCAGATAGAATTGTTTTACTAGTGGGTGCAGGCCACTAGTTCATTTATGTAAGTGAGTATGGCAAAATAGTGATCTGTGAAATATTATACCCACAAATTCTTAATACTGTAGGCTACCAGTGAAATTGATTAAAAAAATAATAATTAAGGACCTGCCCATGTTTTGCTTAAGTGTTTCTTTCTTTAATTGTTAATGCAACCTTTTCACACCACAGACTGAACCAAATTAAGCATTTCTTGCTTGGTAACTGTTCAACAAAGTATTGATAGTTGTGTAAATATTGTCATACTGACAGGTGTCTGAAGTTTTGGTTGATTCCATTACATATCTTTTTATCAAAGTTATCCGAAATTATCAATATGAATTTGTTCTGAGTTATTGTCATATATTATTACCAGTTTCTAAACTACAGCAAATAAACTGTGATTATGTGAGAAATGTTGAAGGTGTCTGAATACATTTTGGTTTGATTGTGTATTTTATCTTACAGTGAAGACTATCCAGTGCTATTTTAAATTAACATAAACAAACTTAAAAAAATTTAAACATTATGTAAATAGCACAAATAAATAAATAGAATGAACATACAGTACAAATTAAACAATTTTAAACAGTGTGTAACTGCATCATCTATACAAACCATTGTGCTTGGACCCCTTATGATCTCCTTGATTTAAAATGCATTGTTTCAGTTATCTTGTGTGTCGTTGCCCACAACGTGACGGTGGCAGGACTGTGAAATACATACACGAGAAAAATAGGCATGACTTATTTCACATCCAGCTAGACAACCCTGTCATAGCTGTTATCATAGCCCAGGCTTTTTATTTAAAAAAGAAAACAGCAAGGGAGCATGGAAAAAGACTGTTGCAGGTGTATTTTTTTATGGCAACAAGCCAACATACTGTTATGCTATTTAAACTTCTTCTTTTTCCTCTTTTTATGTTGGCTTGGCAACAAGCCAACATACTGTTATGCTATTTAAACTTCTTCTTTTTTTTCTTATTATTATTTTTCTGACAGAAATTCTGTACGCTACTCCTCCTAGGGCTTTAAAGCCACGAGCCCCAAACTCGGCAGACACCTGCGGGATAGAGCGGTGCTGGTTGCTATATCTTTTCAGACTGATCAGACTTAAAGTTTTTTTTTTATTAATTTTTAAATGTAAAAAGTCATTACCCATAGACTTCCATTGTCTGAGAAAAATCGCGCCCCTACTGGTTGCAATACCCGGAGTTTTGTTTACTTTCACTTTTACATTGGTTAAAAATACAAGTAAATAATACAATTTCCCTCAAACTGACAAGCTAAACCAAAATATCTGATTATTTACAGGGGTCAGGGCTCATTAATAATTTATTTCTGGGCAGAGACCAGTCAGACGAGAGCAGAATCACGGCTGGTCAGCTGCTGGAGGCATTGTCTCTTACGGAGCTCACAACGAGCGAATTTATTCTTATTTAAAACCTTTTAAAACGGCGATTGCACGCAATCCACACGTTAGAGCACACCAAGAGCTAAATTCAGATGTTTCTGAACTGTTTAAAGTAATAACATGATATATTCGCGGCAGCCAAATGTCCGCGAGCTCGCGATTTCTCTGAACACTTGAAGTCCACATGACAGCCGCGTTTCGGGGCGAGATCGGACAAATAAATAGGCTACACATTTCATTCACACTGACAAGCTAAACCAACATATGTTATTATTACCGGGTCAGATCTCATTTATAAATTATGTCTCTGGCCAAAGAACAGAGAGAAAGACAAGAGAGAAATGAGCGCTTCCAAAAATAATATCACAGCGAATTTCACTAATCCACCCATTAGAACACAACAAGAGCAGAATTCAGGTGTTTTTGAACTGTTTATGTGTGCAAAATGAAATGTAATTTGACAGAGTGATACAGCTTATGAATACTGGAAGGAAAAAAAGTCACGACAGCCTTTTAACTCTGGAGTCAATTAACGCATATACACGTTTTGAGTCATTTTCTCCTGATAACCCCGAAATTTACTTAAATTACACTTTCAGTTTTAATCATACAGATAAGAGCAATACATCAATCGAATCTGTAAAGGGTCTACTTTTTTTTGGATACAAACATAATAAAAACAAAACTTTGTGCACTTATAAAATAAAGATAACAAACAAAGTGCAGCCTTGGTCTGCGCTGATCTTCATTTACAAACACGTCATTAAAATGAACTGTAACTCCATGAATACTCAACGAAGAGACATGAGAGATATATCTATAGAAAACTTGACATGTCTACTTTTAAACTAAACAAGTGCCGCCGAAAACATATATTCTGTGATAAAGTAATCCATATCAAAACAACGCGATGTCCTTTTTTCACGTTTAATGTGTATGGAAGGCCAACAGGGTCAAATACACGTGAATTTTAACGCGTCAACAACACGTTAAATACGTGTATTTAATGCGTAGACAACACGTATTTAATATTATTTATTTATCGGCGCTGCTCAACATGGTAAAGTCATTTATATATTTTTTAAATAGCTTCTTAAAATACTATATTACTCCGATATTATATCCAATATTGTTTAACGGTTAAATACGTGTTGTTTACACGTGAAAAATCAGCGGGTATTTAACGTGTATTTCACGTTGAAATACACGTGAAATACACTTGAAGTACACGTTAAAAATCAGTTTGAAGAGGTCAATGTCATTGGCTGCTGAGGACTTGGGTCAAACCACTTCTGTGAGCTTAGAGGGGTGTACCATTCATAGACAGGCAACCACCATTTAACATGCTATAGATCAGCTTATTCAGCCTTATTATTTAGTCTTTTTTCTTTTCTGTTTAGTATAGCCTATAGAAATAATATATTTAAGTTTCATGAAATATTTATTTTATAATAAATATTAATTAAAATTTTGTGGTGATAGTATAAAGTTTATAAAAGTTACAGTATTTTGTAATGAAACAGGACTTTTTGTTTAGCTCTTGACTCGCCAAAGTATTCTATATATAGTGTCCCTTCTTTAATTTTTCAGTAATGTGTGATAACTTAAAATATGTTGTCAGTACTATTAAAATAAGATTACATTGAATGGTATTTAGGAGATTATGGTTTTTGCATGACTTATTTCGCATTCTGCTAGACAACCCTGTCGTAGCTGTTATCATAGCCTAGGCTTTTTATTAAAAAAAGAAAACAGCAAGGGACCATGGAAAAAGACTGTTGCAGGTGTATTTTTTTATGGTATTATTATTTTTATTTTTTTGCAGCCGGGCAACTCAAGAATGTTGGGCACACAAGTACTGTGGCTCTTTTGCCCCATGGCCAAGATGGCCAAGCCAACATCAAAGTTAGTTCACTAACTTTTAATTCTAGTTATGTTGGCTTGGCAACAAGCCAACATACTGTAATGCTATTTAAACTTCTTCTTTTTCTTATTATTATTTTTCTGACAGAAATTCTGAACGCTACTCCTCCTAGGGCTTTAAAGCCACAAGCCCCAAACTCGGCAGACACCTGTGGGATAGAGCGGTGGTGTGTGCTATATCTTTTCAGACTGATCAGACTTAAAGTTTTTTTTTTATTAATTTTTAAATGTCAAAATTCATTACCCATAGACTTACATTGTCTGAGAAAAATTGCGCCCCTACAGTTGCAATGACATTTAGGGGAGGGGCGCATTCAGACGAGAGAAGAATCACTGCTGCTCAGCTCAGGCTGTCTACACGGAGCCGACAACAAGCGAATTCATTCCTATTTAAGACATTTTAAAAACACTATTGCACGCAATCCACACGTTAGAACACACCAAGAGCTAAATTGAGATGTTTCTGAACTGTTTAAAGTAATAACATGATATATTCGCGGCAGCCAACTGCTCGCGAGCTGGCAATGTATTTCTCTGAACACTTGAAGTCCACAGAGAATTTACAGCCTTTCACATTAAAACACTGCAGCGAAACGGCACAAAACAATTAGAATAATATATTAAATGGTTTTAAAGTAGTTTTGGCCACTGTCACGCTGGTCTTAGCTGGTTTCTAACTGAATCATCAGGCTGAACATCACAGCGAGCTCGCGACGTATTCCTCTGAACACTTGAAGTACACATTTACAGCCTTTCACATTAAAACACTGCAGCGAAACGGCACAAAACAATTAGAATAATATATTAAATGGTTTTAAAGTCGTTTTGTCCACTGTCACGCTGGTCTTAGCTGGTTTCTAACTGAATCATCAGGCTGAACATCACAGCGAGCTCGCGACGTATTCCTCTGAACACTTGAAGTACACATTTACAGCCTTTCACATTAAAACACTGCAGCGAAACGGCACAAAACAATTTGAATAATATATTAAATGGTTTTAAAGTAGTTTTGTCCACTGTCACGCTGGTCTTAGCTGGTTTCTAACTGAATCATCAGGCGGAACGTCACAGTAAACTCGCGCTTCAGCCCCGCACTGCGGGAAACTGGACTGAGCAGCTGATGGCGCGTGTGCACGAGAGAGAGCCGCGCGTCAACACTGAACCGAGCTCTCGTTCAGGACGTTCACTTCCTCCTGGACCTGAACGAACAAATTCAAATCGCAGTTTAAATAAACAGAAAAAAGAGCGAAAAGCGAAAGAGCTCAATTCAGCAGCGCGGTGTTGTTCAGGGCAAGCAGAGACGCGTCTCAAAGTCTTCTTGCTTTTGTACCGACAACAAATACATACAAAATATGTCGAAATACCCGTGTTGGAAAGTGTGTTCGAATAAGTATGTGGTTATGTCTTAAGTGAAAGTAAAGAGTTGCAAAAAAAAATCGGATGTGTATGATCATAATGGATGCGTTTGTCTCTTAAAGGGACCGCGCCTAATTTACTAGCTCTGCTGTCAGAGTCTTTAATGTATGAAAATGAAAGTAAATCACTCACTGCTCTTGACTGATTTACCTTGTAGTACAAGAATTTATCCAAAGTCAATCCAAAAATCAGATAGAATTGTTTTACTAGTGGGTGCAGGCCACTAGTTCATTTATGTAAGTGAGTATGGCAAAATAGTGATCTGTGAAATATTATACCCACAAATTCTTAATACTGTAGGCTACCAGTGAAATTGATTAAAAAAATAATAATTAAGGACCTGCCCATGTTTTGCTTAAGTGTTTCTTTCTTTAATTGTTAATGCAACCTTTTCACACCACAGACTGAACCAAATTAAGCATTTCTTGCTTGGTAACTGTTCAACAAAGTATTGATAGTTGTGTAAATATTGTCATACTGACAGCTGTCTGAAGTTTTGGTTGATTCCATTACATATCTTTTTATCAAAGTTATCCGAAATTATCAATATGAATTTGTTCTGAGTTATTGTCATATTTTATTACCAGTTTCTAAACTACAGCAAATAAACTGTGATTATGTGAGAAATGTTGAAGGTGTCTGAATACATTTTGGTTTGATTGTGTATTTTATCTTACAGTGAAGACTATGCAGTGCTATTTTAAATTAACATAAACAAACTTAAAAAAATGTAAACATTATGTAAATAGCACAAATAAATAAATAGAATGAACATACAGTACAAATTAAGCAATTTTAAACAGTGTGTAACTGCATCATCTATACAAACCATTGTGCTTGGACCCCTTATGATCTCCTTGATTTAAAATGCATTGTTTCAGTTATCTTGTGTGTCGTTGCCCACAACGTGACGGTGGCAGGACTGTGAAATACATACACGAGAAAAATAGGCATGACTTATTTCACATCCAGCTAGACAACCCTGTCATAGCTGTTATCATAGCCCAGGCTTTTTATTAAAAAAAGAAAACAGCAAGGGAGCATGGAAAAAGACTGTTGCAGGTGTATTTTTTTTATGGCATTATTATTTGTATTAATTTTGCAGCGGGGCAACTCAATGTTGGGCACACAAGTACTTTGGCTCTTTTGCTCCATGGCCAAGATGGCCAAGCCAACATCAAAGTTAGTTCACTAACTTTTAATTCTAGTTATTATTATTCTTCTGAGAAAAAAATTCTGAACGCTACTCCTCCTAGGGCTTTAAAGCCACAAGCCCCAAACTCGGCAGACACCTGCGGGATAGAGGGGTGGTGTGTGCTATATCTTTTCAGAGTGATCAGACTTAAAGTTTTTTTTTTATTAATTTTTAAATGTAAAAAAAAAATAAAAAAATTGCGCCCCTACAGTTGCAATGACATTTAGGGGCGGAGTCGGGTTTCGTTTCACTTTTAAACTGGTTAAAAATACTGCTGCTCAGCCCAGGCTGTCTACACGGAGCCGAGACCTAGCGAATTCATTCTTATTTAAGACCTTTTAAAAACGCGATTACACGCAATCCACACGTTAGAACACACCAAGAGCTAAATTCAGATGTTTCTGAACTGTTTAAAGTAATAACATTATATATTCGCGGCAGCCAACTGCTCGCGAGCTGGCAATGTATTTCTCTGAACACTTGAAGTCCACAGAGAATTTACAGCCTTTCACATTAAAACACTGCAGCGAAACGGCACAAAACAATTAGAATAATATATTAAATGGTTTTAAAGTAGTGTTGGCCACTGTCACGCTGGTCTTAGCTGGTTTCTAACTGAATCATCAGGCTGAACATCACAGCGAGCTCGCCATGTATTTCTCTGAACACTTGAAGTACACATTTACAGCCTTTCACATTAAAACACTGCAGCGAAACGGCACAAAACAATTTGAATAATATATTAAATGGTTTTTAAAGTAGTTTTGCCCACTGTCACGCTGGTCTTAGCTGGTTTCTAACTGAATCATCAGGCGGAACGTCACAGTGAGCTCGCGCTTCAGCCCCGCGCTGCGGGAAACAACTGAGCAGCTGATGGCGCGTGTGCACGAGAGAGAGCCGCGCGTATCGCGGACAGGGACAGCAACACTGAACAGAGCTGCCGTTCAGGACGTTCACTTCCTCCTGGACCTGAACGAACAAATTCAAATCGCAGTTTAAATAAACAGAAAAAAGAGCGAAAAGCAAAAGAGCTCAATTCAGCAGCGCGGTGTTCTGGTGTTCAGGGAGCAAGCAGAGACGCGTCTCAAAGTCTTCTTGCTTTTGTACCGACAACAAATACATACAAAATATGTCGAAATACCCGTGTTGGAAAGTGTGTTCGAATAAATATGTGGTTATGTCTTAAGTGAAAGTAAAGATTTGCAAAAAAAAAAATCGGATGTGTATCATCATAATGGATGCGTTTGTCTCTTAAAGGGACCGCGCCTAATTTACTAGCTCTGCTGTCAGAGTCTTTAATGTATGAAAATGAAAGTAAATCACTCACTGCTCTTGACTAATTACCTTGTAGTACAAGAATTTATCCAAAGTCAATCCAAAAATCAGATAGAATTGTTTTACTAGTGGGTGCAGGCCACTAGTTCATTTATGTAAGTGAGTATGGCAAAATAGTGATCTGTGAAATATTATACCCACTAATTCTTCATACAGTAGGCTACCAGTGAAATTTATTTAAAAAAATAATAATTAAGGACCTGCCCATGTTTTGCTTAAGTGTTTCTTTCTTTAATTGTTAATGCAACCTTTTCACACCACAGACTGAACCAAATGAAGCATTTCTTGCTTGGTAACTGTTCAACAAAGTATTGATAGTTGTGTAAATATTGTCATACTGACAGTCTGAAGTTTTGGTTGATTCCATTACATATCTTTTTATCAAAGTTATCCGAAATTATCAAGATGAATTTGTTCTGAGTTATTGTCATATATTATTACCACTTTCTAAACTACAGCAAATAAACTGTGATTATGTGAGAAATGTTGAAGGTGTCTGAATACATTTTGGTTTGATTGTGTATTTTATCTTACAGTGAAGACTATGCAGTGCTATTTTACATTAACAAAAACAAACTTAAAAAAAGTAAACATTATGTAAATAGCACAAATAAATAAATAGAATGAACATACAGTACAAATTAAACAATTTTAAACAGTGTGTAACTGCATCATCTATACAAACCATTGTGCTTGGACCCCTTATGATCTCCTTGATTTAAAATGCATTGTTTCAGTAATCTTGTGTGTCGTTGCCCACAACGCGACGGTGGCAGGACTGTGAAATACATACACGAGAAAAATAGGCATGACTTATTTCACATCCAGCTAGACAACCCTGTCATAGCTGTTATCATAGCCCAGGCTTTTTATTAAAAAAAGAAAACAGCAAGGGAGCATGGAAAAAGACTGTTGCAGGTGTATTTTTTTATGGCATTATTATGTGTATTAATTTTGCATCGGGGCAACTCAATGTTGGGCACACAAGTACTTTGGCTCTTTTGCTCCATGGCCAAGATGGCCAAGCCAACATCAAAGTTAGTTCACTAACTTTTAATTCTAGTTTATTCTTTTGTTTTATTTGAGTAAACTTACTTTATATGCTATTTGATAGCATACATTTTGATTATTTTATAAACACAAATATTTTTGTTTTATATTTAATTAACTTTATATGCTAGATATAAGCTTAATCTATTTAATTGTTTATATATATTAAACAATTAAATTTCATTCATTAAAATGATCAAGTAATGGTGCAAACAAGGCCAGCAGTGATTTGAATGCTAGGTTCAGGAGGTTGTGGAGCAGTATGTCTGCATGAATGCCCTGCATGCATGACTGCATGAACTTTCGAGACAAAACATGAGCTTGCTGACATTTTTATGATGGATTGACGTGATTCTGCTGTCACCTGTGATTTATGATCACAGCGTCACGTACAGTACATAAACCTGTTCTTTATGTGGCAGAGTGTCAAAACATGCAGTAATGACACTCTGTCAAAGTTCAGCATGCTTGTTGGCGATATAGTTGAACACACAAATACACACACACACACACACACACTATTTTAACCTTTTTACCTTTTTTAGGTCTCCCTAAGATGACGGTCATCCGTAATTACTATGGGGTTCCAAGCCCCCTCTGTGGCCCACCTCTCAACATCCAGGTTGGTGATGTCATCGAGGTGATGGAGGCAAACATCCGTAGCAGTTGGTGGAAGGTGAGAGAGTTTTACATCTTAAACTCGCTCCTCATAAACATTTCGATTCATACAGCCCTGCAGGAATAACGCTAGCATGCATTCAGCTGCTAATTGATTGCCTCTCGTGTTTGTGGCAAAGGCCGAGCGGCTGTGTTGTTATGCTTTGCTAAGCGTGACTCGCTGTGAAATGCTAACTAATCCAACCCTTTGTCAACACAAGAAAGCTCATGTGAGCTAGGTTTCATAGCCATACAAAAACAACACGGACCAGCACAACGCCCAGAGAGCAGACACGCGCTTGATGACAGATTTCATTTGTCACATTGTCATTTGATCGGAGGTGTTGGTGCACATGCAGTTCTCTGGCATGAGCCACACTAAAGAAAATCACAGAAGTAGATTCAGAGTAATGATTAACTCTTTCTTGGAGAACAATGCTAATCTTTTTCCTGTAAACCACAACATATACGTAAGTGTCTTTTTGTCCTATTGTGCTCCTTAACCTTTAGCAGATATGCATTTAGTTTACAGTTCTTCTCTTCCTGGTAAATTAACCTATATATATATATATATATATATATATATATATATATATATATATATATATATATATATATATATATATATATATATATATATATATATATATAAGACAAGTCTCCAGTGTCACAAACTATTGCACAGATTTACAAGAACAAAATAAATTAATTGAGCACGTCCTATCAAATTCTACAAATAGTTTCATCTCTGTCTCATTTGTATGAGTCAACATTTAATACTCTTAAGGAGGCACACCTGAGACAAAGTTGAAACAATTGAGGGATTATCTTTCTTGAACTATGAAAAGTGCAACTTTTGAGCAATCAAATGTCCTTCTGGGATGGGACACAAAAGCCAATGCAGTCCATCTTAATGCCCACTCCTCTTGCTCTGGTTATTTACGCGCCAAGGAAATGAGGAAAGCAGCCAATGATTGTCCAGAGACCAAGAGAATTGGCAGAGCCTGGCACACACTCGAATGCCCCTACATCCCTCTCCATCATACGAGTCCAGCTGTCCAGGACGCTTCTCCACATCCCTGTTTTAACATGTTAATCTCGTTCTGCCTCATTCTAAGACCGCCGTCCGCTGCAGGCTCTGAACGCCCAGCTGTCCCA
The DNA here is from genome assembly GCF_003368295.1 of Carassius auratus. NCBI lineage: Eukaryota > Metazoa > Chordata > Actinopteri > Cypriniformes > Cyprinidae > Carassius > Carassius auratus. The sequence goes on from NC_039266.1 coordinate 18,252,185, forward strand.
TGCACCCGGAAATGGATTTATTCAATTTGAACTCATGCAAAATTACACCCGCTCGTGTCACCTGAGACCTCATAATATCTGGCGTCCCGCGGCAGCTCTGGACGGAGCAAAGGACGATCAGAGCCCTGGTAACCCGGAGACAATTATTACCGCTCTGGTGCCTAGACAAACGCAATCACTCAATGTAATTTCATTTAGGCCTTTGGTTGCCATCTGTTTGATCTAACAGGGTTATGAGTTTAATCATTATTAGGCCCTTATCTGAGCAACAACCAATAGTGGGGCGGCATCGTGTGGTGCTCATAAAATGTCAATGCACTAAATGCATTGGGGTTGGGGGTGGGAGGGTTTGCTTAAGGATCCACTTACAAATCAAATTTGTTTAAGGAAAAGGTAGATGAGAGAGAAATGCACTTTCTACGTCTCCCTGAAAGAACGTCTGAGGAGGAGGAGAAAGATCTGAAATTTACTGGCACCATGGGCTGGAGAACCATCAATTGTTGTTTTATCGGTGACGGGACGATCATTTTATTTTTAGAAGTAGCTGTATATAAATTATTTGTCAATTAGATAAACATGCAGATTGCATTAAGTGTATCTGATTTTCAATGTACTATCGATTTAATAAATTGAATTTTGACATGCTTTTTGCAGGTTAACATCTACCTTCTAAATCTATCACCTTACATTTCAATTATCTAATGGAATAATTTAAGTTGTAGATGAATTTGTTTCTTCATCAGAGCAGATTTGGAGAAATGTAGCATTACATCACATCAAAGTGGGTCCTCTGCAGTGAATGGGTGCCATCAGAATGAGAGTTTAAACTGCTGATAAAAACAACACAATAATCTGTAAGCAAGATGTTAATTTATGTACTGGAGTCATGTGGATTATTGTGATGTTTTTATCAGCTGTTCAGACTCTCACTCTGACGGCACCCATTCACTGCAGGATAAATTTTTTGAACAAATGATAAAATGCTGTTCTAATGAAGAAACAAATTCATCTACATCTAAAGTCGGAGTAAATTTTCAGCAAATGTTCATTTTTGATACAATTATTCAGCGACAGCATAACGTTCCTTACAAATGCAATTAAAAAAACAAAACAAAGAAAAACAAACATCCAAAACAATACTATTTATATACTATTTAGAATGGATAGTATTCAAATTAGGATTCTCTTCATCTTTTTATTTTTTAAACTAAATAATAAATCATTAAAAACTGACTGCTGGATGCATCATATTGTTTCCTCATTCTTCTGGTATTCCTGGTGTATTCTCCTAAGACTTTTTCAGCTCTGATGAACTCTCGGCTGTAAATTTGTTGCGTGTCGTGTTAAGTACTAATTGTTACTGAATTATTGAGGAGGAGTTGCCCAGCTGAACGTAATGTAATTATCTGCCATGGTTTCAGGGTAGAGTCCTGGCAACTAAGGAGGTTGGCTTCTTTCCAAGCGACGCAGTGAAGCCATGCCCATGTGTGAGTACAAATACAAGATTATATTATAATGCTAAAACGATTCTCTATTCTCTGCCAAACAAAACAAATATGATCAAGGCAAGGTAGACATGTCCTTGTGTGCATGTTGTTTTCAAATGGTTTAGGAATGCAAGCACGACTTCAGGGCTGTGTTTGAATGACAGATGTATTGTGGGTGATTGTGTGTTTATTTACTGCAACACTGGTCTATGTGGTGAATAGCGTGTTATCACATTCTGTCCACATGCCCTGCTATTATCTGCAAGAAGATTTACAATCATAATTATGTTCAAGTCATTTTAAGAAAAAAAATATGCAAGGTTATCTTTATGAGAAAGTTGTGGTTGTAAAAAGATACAGTAACTGGGGCAGATTTTAGCGCTAATATGAGCTGCATTGTCGAGATGTGAGTTAAAAATACTGAATGAAAATCAGGTTGAGTGAAATTTCAAGAACAAAAGCGCACATATGTGTGCTCTACTTTCTTTATTTAATCCCATTTCTCACCTCTTTATTTATCCCCTTTTTATTTTTTAGGTGCCCAAACCTGTTGACTACTCTTCTCAGCCTTGGTATGATCTTTATTCTCACTACCAGAATACTATTGCCATCTACCTTTTTTTTATTTATTTATTTATTTTTTCTAATATTAATCTAATACTTCATTATAATATAAATACATTGCATTTCTGTATGTTATATATGTAATTAAATACAGTATATAATTATAATTCAATAAAACTGAGAATCTCACCAAATATACAAATGTCTTGCTATAAATTTTAATATAAATTAAATTCATAACACAAATAATATTAATATAAATTAAATCCATAAAGGATTTCTACTACCATAAAATTTGTAAACTGTATTTTCACACTTACCCCATAAAAAAAAAAAAAAAAAAAAAAAAAAAAATATATATATATATATATATATATATATATATATATATATATATATATATATATATATATATATTGCTCTTATGTGAAAAATACCCATTCTCTTTTAATGTGAATACATGTGACATTTTGGGTGCAACCTCAGGTCAGCACTATAATTGCGTTAGCTATTAACCTCATATATTGCCCATCACGTCTTCACTTCTGACCTCTGACCTCTGACCTCTGACCTTTCGTTCAGGTTTGCAGGCCCGATGGAGAGGCTGCAGGCAGAGGAAGCACTGCTCAACAGGACGAGCAGCACGTACCTGGTCCGTCACAGAAGCCGAGAGTTTAACGAATATGCCATCAGCATCAAGTGAGTTAGAACTGCATACTTGGTTATGTCACCATGTAATTAGAAACAACAAATAATTAGTAAAAAGTAGTATGGGTGATTTGAGAAAAAGTTTCATAAGAGCAATATTCCGCCCGCGACAATATTAATAATTAACAACAACAACAAAAGCCAGACGACAGTAGAACAACTCTATGGGGTGTGTGTTCAAGCGCAAGGCCTAAAGTAAAAAGCTGCTACGTGAGATTGCATTTTTTTCCCCCAGTGATTTTAGATGGTCCTGTGCTCTTTCTCTCTAAAAAATGTGAGCTCGTAACTTTTAATCCAAGGACTAATGGAGACGCCCCACCCCTCGCTATCGACCCCTTCTCCCTGCATGAATAGCTCTTTGCCCCATGCATTACTATGGCAGCTCCCCATAGGGGATAGGCTGCATCGATCGCAATGATCACCAGAAAATTACTCTCATCATTTATTCATGGCCCACAGGTACAACAACGACGTGAAACACATCAAGATCTTAACAAAGGACGGACTCTTCCACATTGCAGAAAACAGGAAGTTCAGAAGCATTTTAGTAAGTGCTAATGTTTTGTGCCAGAATATTATTAAAACGTCTTTATCATATAGAGTGAAAAGTAAATGTTACGCTCATATGTTTTTAAGGTCAGCGCAATAAAGATAAATGTTTGCATTATACCGGCTTATTAGGTTTGGAATCTCTTTGTATCATTTCTATGATGCCTTTTGTTTTGTCATCTGTTTGCCTTCTAAAGGGCATTAGGAAACCACGCTGCTTAATGTCTCTATTCTGCAGAAAAATCAAATGTCTTTTGTCAGCTTCTTTTTGAAAGCGCTTTTAGATTCGATCTCGCAAATGCCAGTTAAATAACATTATTGGATTGCGAATGCTGGAGTCATATTGAATCCGTTCATATATTTATTTTTTATTTTCCCTTTTAATGGCTGTAGATATTTACCCTTTTATGCGAACTGACAAAATGTTGAGCGTATGGGTTTGTTTAATGCAGGAGCTGATCGAGTATTACAAACATAACTCTCTGCGGGAAGGATTCAGGACACTTGATACCACGCTGCAGTTCGCCTACCGAGAGCCGGAGAATGGAGCCAACAGTACGTACCCTGCTCACAAAAACAGAGATTGCTAGTTGCAGATTCACACGAACAACTCCGAAATAACAAAACATGCGCTGGTTATATTTATCACAAAAGCCTCAGGGTGTTTGTTTAATCTCAGTTCGAGTATAAACAGTGATTTATGATGTTCTTGATTTTGTGTTCAATAGTTCAAAACACGTGATATTGTTGTGATGGACAGTAGCTATGGTCACCAGGGCAGTTGCTATGGTAGCAGTGTTTCTTCACTGAAAGTCTTTGAGCTCTTTGATGCGGATTTGAGACAAGATCTTCACTCGTGTTCTCAGGTGTCTTGATGTTTAGCAATATGATTTCTCTTAGTGTTTTTCCTAACCAGAAGGTACAATTCATGAATTGAACATGAACTAGTATGAGCACAAATACTTCTAAGTATGCTTGATTCCTGCTTTGATTTCACATTTTATGTTTCAGAGATGTCAGAATGCAAATACGTGTTGTAACATAAATGTCACAAGGAAATAGCAGAGTTTCTCAATCTTGAGGTCATAACAAATGAGATTTCTATGCCCTATTTATGCCATCTATCTATCTATCTATCTATCTATCTATCTATCTATCTATCTATCTATCTATCTATCTATCTATCTATCTATCTATCTATCTATCTATCTATCTATCTATCTATCTATCTATCTATCTATCTATAATATGGTAGTGGCTGTTGCAATAAGCAATATTTACACTAAGTGCAAATTGCATTATTCTTTTAGTAATGCTATTTAAGTGCAAATAGCACGATTCTATTTACACTAAAATAGCGGTACTTTTTGCTATTTATGCTTCTTATCGCAAATAGAGGCAATTATATGCACCTCAGTATTGTAGTACATTATAAAACAGTATGTAAAAATAAGGTATTGAGTGTAAATTACAAATTTAATTCAAATAATTAAATGGATGCTACCATATTGGGACAGTATAAGCCCTCTCTACACCAACCCTAACCCTACCCCATACTTTTTGATTATTTTCTTAATTTTTATTTGAAATAATTGCCTTCCCCATGTGATGAGATTTGAAGAGGTGAATTTATTTTAGTGAATTATACATTGTTTATATACATAAGCATAAATGAAAAGTCTGTAGGACTCATTTTTGAGTTAAAAACTGTATTTATATGCTTGCACCGTTAGCTAAACATTCACGTCAGTGGATTCTGTCCAAAGAAGTTTAAGACATCTTCTGTCTGTTCATGGCTTTGTGATAATAAAAAGCTCCTTAGAAACCTCTGTTGTTCTCCAGTTATGGGAAAGAGTTAAAAACCTGGTTAAAAAACATGGGCTATTAGTAAAACCCTGAACTACTGAGCTGTGCTTACAGCCTGATCTGAGAGTTTATGGCGCATTACAATCAGTGCTTAGATGAGATTTTATTGTAGCTCCATATGTCACAGCGAGGGTCCCGTCGCAATTGGGAAATGTTGGCAGATTGAGAAGCTGGGGGGACGTCACTCAAACACTTCACTGCTTTAACAAAGCAACTCTAACCAATGAATGGATCTCCCATTATGCATTGCTGCTGTTTTTTCTCCTTGTTTCTCCAAGGTCCATTTCCATGCAGCACAGCTTCTGTTAATTTCTTTTTACATCTCAGTGTCTGCTTATATGCCAATAAATGCAAATTCCATGGAATTGTTTTTGAGAAGACTGCCAGAGGCACACAAGTCTTTCATGTAAACCTCTGCACGAGACCTTTAAACCATGCTAGCAGACGGGGAACACCACATACAGAGCATCAGGGGCATCTACTCTTAAGTGTAAACTTGAACCTGCGTAGGCAGCGTATAGCAAGAGAAAAAAATCAGCATTGCAGAACGGAAGCAGTCTGTACAGTGTGACCTCAAATGTTCCTGTTGGACACAGAAATAACCGTGGGTTTAATTCGCAGGTGAAGGGAGAACAAATTGCTTGATGGTTGCCCCTTCCTTCCTCATTTTTATTTATATCCAGCCAGCGCTGGAGATGCTGTCAGCTCTGATGCGTTTCTACTTATATTCCATCGAATGTGAAGCGAGGCACGCGGCTTGGACGGCAAATCCATAACCTTGAATATTTACGTTATGGATAACGATGTGCTGTAGACAGGAGGTTTGAGTCTGGCAGAGTTTGCAGGGTAGTGGGCGGATGGGTGTTTGGTTCTCCCGGAGTGACGTGGGTGGAATCTCAAGTGCGCGTTAGCGGCTCGGACATCACAGGTTGGGTAGTGGTCAGAGACGAGGCCTTTTGGAGACACACAGCATGTGCTCCTGCATAAATTCATGAGCTCGGTTAGCCTCAGCTTGGGTTGTCCCTTCAAAACTTTGAACAGGTGTTTAAGAAAGACATGAGATGCTTCTGAACCCAGTCAGAGTTGAACCGCTTGCTAGAGAACAAACAGACGAGTCAAGAGGAAAATTACAGGAATAGGAAAATCAATCATGAATTTAAAATTGACCCAATTAAAATTCTTAATATGTTTTTATATCTTACTTTGGATGTTCCATAGTCCACATTATTTCAAAGAAAAAACAACAGTCATTGTTTAAGGAAGCTCCACCTATGAAATTATTATTATTTTTGCGCTATTTTTATTAAATTAAAATTGCTCTAGAGGTGCTATTTTTTAGTCATTATGCTCCAAAAATGTGGAACCTTTTAAAAAGTAGGCCAGGAACACATGCTAAAACATGAGTTAAGCCTGACGCTCCATATACACTCCTAATTATCATATTGTTCAATGTTCATTGACGTGTTGTTAGTTATACTGAGTTACACTGCCTCCAAACATATTGTGTTCCTGACACACTGGAGGTCCATGACGCTCTGGGCCGAGCCGGTCAGATGGAGCATCAGATGGCAAGGGGAACTCGCTTCACTGCCACAGTCGAGCACAGACGCTCCTGGAGTTTTAGTAAACACCAACCTTACCGATAGTTCTCTGCGGAACGGGATATGAATAGACATATTCCAGAGCTGACATTTGTGTTCTACTGGTGGGAATCTCTTAGGCTGTGTTCACAACGTCTTTCCAGATCTGTATATTTCAGTATCTGATCGGAATCTGATCAAAATAATGAAATATCTACATTGTGTATCGCAACTGATTTGTGGTGCTCTTTCGTTTTCTGAAACGTCTGCAATGGTTTCTAGGAAAATTACGTTGTGTTGGTATGCCCAGTGCCCACACCAAAAAACAACAACAACAGCATCATAGCAATACAGATATTGTCTTACAGCATGATAGTATGCAGCCACCTCGCTAAACTGCAGTGCCTTATTAGACAACGGCACAAATGTTGAAGATGTTCACACTGTCATTTAAAATCTGATTATTTCTGTTTCCAATTGGGATCTGATTTAAATAATTGAATGCCCACATTGTGTATTGCAAGTGTTTAGAACAGATTTGGTGCTGCTTTATTCTCCGCTCTGGCCATCAGTCTCAATATTCAAAGAGGTTTCATGTTATTTTTTATTTACAGTAGATAAATCTTGATTCTCCCATGATTCTGAATAGACAACAGAACAAAATAACTTACTAATAATTTACTAGAAGGTTTGGCAAAATGTTAATTGCTGCAGTCTGTTTTTTTTTTTTTTTTTTTAAACAGACTGCAGCAATTAACATTTTGCCAAACCCTCTAGTAAATTATTAGTAAGTTATTTTGTTCTGTTGTCGGTAATATATACCGTGTTTTCTGCACTATAAGGCACACATAAAAGCCTTTAATTTTCAAAAAAAAATTACAGTGCGCCTGTCAAAATGTTGACTTTCACTTCAGCACAGCTCCATCTAGTGGATGCATTACGCAAACCCAGTCAAACATTTGACTGCAGTATCTTCTATTCTATGCGCCTTATAATCCGGTGCGCCTTATAGTGCGGAAAATACGGTAATTCATTTGAATGCATTATTAAAAAACATGATTGGATGAAAGATTCAATGACTCAGACATAAACACTTCACTTGTGTCATTACTGGACGAATGATTTAATGACAAATGCATTTTTTAACAGTCCACCTACTGGTGCAATAGCGTATCAATATAATCTTTATTTAAAGCATCAACTGTTGATTGAAAATTTTTTTTAATCTATAAACTATACACCTTCCTTCAAGTACTTCTTTGAATGTTTGTATTTTGGAATAATATTGTGTGGTAGTTCGAATCAAGATTGCCATCTTTTAACAATTAATCATGCATCTTTACGCTCAAATAAAAAACAAAAAAAACAAGTACGATCTGATTTGGACTGACAGTCTAAACAAGGCAAGGGCAAGTGCTGGTGCAAGAAGTTAGCATTTGTTTACAATATGCTCTGTTTGCTTGCAAATGTGGCATTTGACTTAAACATGCTTTTTCTTTTGCTTTTCTTCTCTTTACCCCTTGCCCCCACCCTTACCTCACTCCACCTCGCCCCACCACGCCCATGCCTCCGCCCACCTCAGCCCCGTTGCTCTGCGGGCTGTCTTTTCTAACTCCCGCCGGCTACAGCTTTGTCCCCCCCTCTACCGCCCCATTCTGGTCAGGTACAGGTACACGTTTTCTTTGTCCATTGGTGTCGTTTTGTCAAGGTCGCAGGAGATCTGAGGCTGCCATGTATATACACCACCCCCTGCATTTAACCCCGCCTCCCATCTCATTGTGCGTGTCTGTTTATAGATCATCTCACAGCCGCTATCATCTTCTCTAACGCATATGTCCTTTGTCAGCCACACGATACTGACTGAATGACAGTAGGACTCATCATTATCTCATTTCAGGCAGTTAGCTTATTAGATCCGTCATTACGGGCGTTTTTTTGTGAGGGGAGCCGTGATGAAAAGGAAGAAGTCTGGCTAACTTTGTGACATCTCTCTCTCTCCTTTACAAACTTCTCACTTTGAGCATGACGGAAGCTAACTGGCAGTCAGTTCTCTGTCTGTACAAGTCTTGCTCATTTTAAAACAGCTGAAGAGAAAGCGTCCTGGCACCGAGGCGGATCTCATCAACACACGTCTGGCGGGAGGCCTAGCTTCTCTGGCTGCCGTTCACAAAGTCCTCAGAGCCTCTGAAGTCCGATAAAACAAAGGCTCATTTGAATCCGCCACCACGTATTTCCCTCAGCCCACCGCATTTAGAAAGAAACCCGTCAAACGGGTCCAACAAAACGTCAGTGAGCTGCTAGAAGGAACATGATGTGTTTTTGAGGGAAAAGTCGTCTGAAATGTAATTAACCCAGCAGATTATGCTGTTGACACATCTCAAGACATAATCAAAACAGCCACTTCAGCTGTGATTGGACCCGTCCCAGATTCACGAGAATCATTTATTTAGAGTGGATGTGCTAAGGCAGGCAAACACATGAAGGAGTGCGGTGATTACAAGAGTCCTTAGGGAGACAGTGCAGCCTGACTCCACTGCATCCATCCTCTCTTTGTTTGTCTGGTTAATTTCGTCCGATTCTCATCTTCCTTTTTATGTCCTGTGATGTTTGCTTCACTCTTTTTTTCTTGTCTCTACAGTGTTCGCTCCTAAGGTGATGGGTGTGGCGATCGCCCGCTACGACTTCTGCTCTCGGGACATGCGGGAACTGTCTCTGCAGGAGGGTGATGTGGTGAAGATCTACAGCAAAACTGGAGCCAAAGGCTGGTGGAAGGGTGAAGTCAGTGGACGGGTGAGTGTGTTTCTAATAGGATGCATACTAGCTTACTGCATACTGCATATTATACACTGCATAAATAGTATGTGACGCATATTAAACAATCATAGATGTGTTATGTTATGGCATTTTTAGTTGATCGTGTCGTATAACATCGTCACTGAAAAAAAAAAGCTTTGGTCACGTTTTTTTTTAAGGTCCAATTCTCACTATTAACTAACCATTAACTATGACTTTTGTCTCAATTAACTCCTAATTTGCTGCTTTTTATTAGTTTATAAGGTAGTTGTTAAGTTTAGGGTATTGGGTAGGATTATGGATGTCATGCATTATATGTACTTTATAAGCACTTATATACTGGTATTATGTTAATAATAGGCATGCTAATAAGCAACTATTTGTTAGTGAGAATTGGACCCTATACTAAAGTGTTGCCAAAGCTTTTTGCATTTTAAAGTAAATAAAAAAAATAAAAAAATAAAATCTAAAAATAAAATACTGTATTTTTCGGACTATAAGTCACACCTGAGTATAAGTCGCATCAGTCCAAAAATACGTCATGACGAGGAAAAAACATATACAAGTCGCACCGGACTACAAGTCGGATTTATTTAGAACCAAGCACCAAGAGAAAACATTACTGTTTACAGCTGCGAGAGGGCGCTCTGTTTTCAGCGCCCTCTGGTGGCTGTAGACGGTAATGTTTTTTAATTTCTAATTAAAAATATAATTTTATTTTTTTAGTTAATTTCTTTCGGTTCATTTCTCTTGGTTCATGTCAAATTAATTTTGATGAATAAGTCGCAGGACCAGCTAAACTATGAAAAAAAGTGCAACTTATAGTCCGGAAAATACGGTACTCCTTATTTGTTAGGTAATACACTACAGATTTTTTTTTTTTTTTTTAAGAAATTAATGCTTTTATTCAGCATGGATGCATTAAATTGACTAAAATTGACAGTAAAGACATTTTATAATGTCACAAAATATTTTTTATAGCAAATAAAAGCTGTTCTTTGAAACTTTCTATTTGTTAATGTGCTCAAGCTAGTTATCATCTATCCAGTTTCCTCAAAAATACTAAGCAGCACAACTCTTTTCAACATGAATAATAATAAGAAATGTTACTTGAGCAGCAATCAGCATATTAGAATGATTCCTCAATAATCATGTGACTGAAGACTGGAGTAATTTTGCAGAAAATTCTGCGTTGTATCACAGGAATAAATTACATTATAAAAGATATATAAAAAAGAACATTTCAACTGTAATAATATTTACAATATTACAATTCTTACTTATGTTTGAACAAATATCAAATAAACGATTAAAGCATAAGAGACTACTTTGAAAAAAATATCAAAAATCTTACCACCCACAATTGTTTTTAATGGTTAAAATGATAAATGTTTTACTTCCAATTCATTTGTCACATTGGAAACAGAAGGTCAGGGATACAATATTTCACATTTCGGTACATCTTGTGAATTGCTAAATATAATTAGCTTTACAATATTAATTCAACAGATTTAATATTTAATGAAGGTATATTTAAATGTTTTTAAATATGTAAATACAATATAATGTATAATGTCTATTTTAAAATAGAAAGTGCTTTCAGTGCACAGTCACAGAACAGCTGCTTACTGTAAATAAATGTAAAAAGTACTGTCTGTTCATATCATGCTTCTCTTCTCTGATTTGAGAAGACAGACGTCCTGCTAAGAATGACAGAAAACTGAAAGCGCACAGAGAATGTGGCATCGCTATGAAATTAAGCTGCATTATTTCATACTGAGCCCAAAATCTTATTTGTACTCAAAGCGCATCGGACTGTCAAATGTTTTTTTGAGCCTCTTGAGCCGTCTTATAATGGTTTCATCAGGGAGGCTGTAAGTGTAATTTAGTGAATAAAACGTTCAGGGCTGTTTTATGGATGCCAGTAATAGATTTTGGGATCAGTGCTTTGAACGGTTCCCCTGCCTCCTTCAGAAATGGACAGAACTGCCTTTTGTGGCTTTTGTATTCATGTGATGCCTCCGTGTGCGTGAGCGAGGTGTGACACGATAAAACGTCAACCAATAAATCACATCTCTCCCTTGTTAATCTGCGTTTTGTCCTAACCAGCTGTGATTGTCAAGAGTGGTGTTTGAAATTATGTTTTGATGGATGCTTGGTTTCTATTTTTGTTGCCTGGTGATGGACGGTCCAACCTAAAGTAAAATCTAATAGGTTCAAATTCCAGCTTCACATATATAGTATTTTGAATATCAAATGCAGGGCTCAACAATAAGAATGGACCCATTAGTTGATTTAATATATGTTTGGTTTGTTGTACAGTATTCTACATTGTTTAGCTAATTATGCTGACTTTATATTTTATAATATGCTATTGTTACTAATCCAGCTACTAATATAGATTTAGCTGATTTGGCAAAATGACCAATGATAGTCTTGGAATATTTTTAGGTGCATTTATATATAAATAATGATATATATATATATATATTACATTTTAATAATATTTTAATAATATTTCAAAAGTAAATAATAATACAATAAAAGCAGTTAAAATTGTATCTAACAATTAAAAAAAAAAAAAATAATAATATATATATATATATATATATATATATATATATATATATATATATATATATATATATATATATATATATATATATATATATATTGTTGATATGACTTAAACAATTTCTCTGTATTATTAATAATATTGTTTTTAGCAAGTAATATTATTTAATATATATATTATATTTAGAGTTAGTTTGCAGAAACCGATAACTCCCTTTTTAACAATTTTCAAAAATCAAATTTTTTCATTGTGTATTCCAATTCTCATTCAAATCAGTAAACAACAAAATTAAACATTATAAAAACATGATAACATAACAAAAAACATGATTTTTAAAATGTTATCTCCTTTTGCAAATAAACTCATACTTCATATACATACATACATACATACATACATATATATATATATATATATATATATATATATATATATATATATATATATATATATATATATATATATATATATATATATATATATATATATATATGTGTATATATGTGTATGTGTGTGTGTGTCTATATCTTTATATATATATATCATTGTGAGTTTTTCATTTTAAGTGAGAAATTTAGCATGACACCTATTTAGGCTGACATAGACCATAGCAGGAACAGGACAAGAATCTATAACATAGTTTCCTTCGCTCCATCTTCCTCTCTCTCCCTCCTTGATTTGGCCAATCAAAGAAAAACAGCTCTGTCATACTGTCCTGCTGGATATTATTGCTCAGGCCAGTGTGCAGCCACTGGAAACGCTTAAACAATCCAGTGCCGACCCTCCTCCCATCCTCTTGCAGCAGGCGCATCCTCAAGGTTATCCAGGCAATGAAGTGACGCAAATCCCCTGTAATACCCCCCGCAACCTTCTCCTCTAATCACTCATTCCTTCTGTTCTGTCTCATCCACAGGTGGGCTGGTTCCCCTCCACGTACGTAGAAGAAGGCGAGGAATGAACGGCTCAGCGATTGCGCACGAGAGATAGGAAACAGAGGGGAAAAAAGCAGACAGACTGAGTCAGAAAAAGGGCAAGCGATCGGCCGCTCTCTCTGTGTCTTGTTTGTCTATCCTGGAGGACGTGCATGGGGTTTGATAGATGAACGACTGTCTCTCAGGGAGCAGATTATCCAACACAACCCCAGACCGCATTTTAAAAGACCCTTCCGGGTGCCTGGATGGAGCGTCGCGGATGAATCTGGGCCTGAGACGGAATGCCAGAATCGGACTGAGGTTACGCCGCGAGCTATTTCTGTGTGCGTGTGGCAGTTTGTCTGCTCATGGGGAAACATATTTGTCCTGACCTTGCCTGAGTCCTCCTTACCTGCACTATTATTGATGACGCCCCTCCCTGTGTCTGCACTGCCCCGGAGGTGTTCTCACACACCCACCCACAATCCCACCCAGCTACTCATCTCCGATTAAGATCATAGCTCCCTGCCATGTATGCTGCGGTAATTGATTGCAGTCTCTTCCCTGATGCTATCCGATGAAATCTCTCTTATTTTCAGATTTCCACTTTAAAGGAAGGACCGGTTGTTTTGTGTGTTGCACGCTTATCTCCAGAGATACATAGTGGGATTGTCATGCCCTGTTTATCTGATTTGCACGCTACCGCATCGTCCGGGGAGATCGCAGCGAGACGTTGACAGGAAACAAAAGGGATCGCGGTGACAGGCCTGTAAACAGCTTTTTCAGCAGGGGCCCACGGCCCCGAAAGCATTGTGCCACCCCATCCAGAAGGAATCCTGCGAGATAGCGCAGACAGTGCCTTCTCAATCAACAAATGAGGGGATTTATACACATTTGCAAGAAGAATTGACACATTGCAAAACAATGAGCCAGATAATTCTGTTTGAAATCCCCAGGGGATCAGAAACCTTGGGATATATATATATATATATATATATATATATATATATATATATATATATATATATATATATAATTAAATTATTATTTTTATTAAATTATGAAATTGACAACTGAAATTAAATGCTTATTTCCATTCAAAATTTAATTAAATTCAGGGAAATTGACACAAAGTTTCAGATATAAGTCGATTAGCTCACCGACCAAATTTTTGGCCATGAGTTTGTAAGTCATTTCTTCATTGCATCAAAATATGGTATTGCCCTGTGCTGTTGGATGGGATATTGGCTGTTTTCACACCCTGCTTCTTTCCCCTTTGGGACTCATTCTTCAAGATGTTTCAGTGCTGTAGCGCACTAGCCCTGTCTGCAGCTACATGTAGATCTGTGTGCAATCTGAACTGGCTCTAAACTGTGATGAAATGAAGTTTGCAGCGTGTTTACACTGTTGAGGTGACAGACTCTAGGATCAGGAAACAGTCAAAGCGCTGGTTTGTCTCAAATGGTTAGATTAAAGTGCACTCACAAAGGAATATTTATTTATTTGTGATCCAAGAAGAGACTTTGACAGGGAAAGACATTCAAAGGAATACCAACAAATGACTGAAAAGCTCCAAGCCAGTAGAGAACAGAAATACACTCCTATGTGCCTACAAAGCAGTCCAATGTAAAGCGTCTCCATGTATAACTGGCTGTTCTTTCTTCACGTTATGCTTCGATTGAACATAAAGATGGATCTTTTTTATTGTTTTACTTTTTCGTCTTCCCAAAGAGCTATAATGTATTGCAAAATCTTCAGGATTCAAGATTTTATTTTTTTTTTTCTGAAAAATGAGAAACTATATGTAGAGTAAAAAGTTTAATATTTATTGATTTATAGGTTTTTATCTGTGTTAAAATGAATTTATAATGTGAATAAGGTATTGATCAGTCGTCTCATTGTGTGAACTCTGTCTCAATGTAGAACAGTGGAACACCACTAAGTGGCAGCATCATTACCAGGTGCTTCTCTCTCTTCATTCTCATCTTCATCTTATGAGCGAGCTTATGCTTCCTTTTTTATCATTGCATTTTCCCAGTTATCATAATGCTGCCTTCAAATCCAGGAACATTTGTATTTATGAATTTTTAAACCTCCAATTAATGACTGCTAATGTCTGTGTCTGTGTGTGTGTGTACTTTTTTGTTTTTTTGAAAACCTGATTAAAATTATTATTATTTCATTGTTTTAGTTTTATCTTAAAATGCATACAAAATCAGTCAGCGTTCAACATGCTCAATACAATACTACGGTAGCTTTCACCATGTTCCATTAATTATCAATCAGCAGTTCTGTGCTCAAAGTTTCCCACCTAAGAACTTTGATGTACTCTCAACTCATAAATACGATCATCCTGACACAATTTAAAGGCAGCATAAGGCCCGGTGATATTTAAAGATTCAGTATTTTCCTGTGATGCCGTATCAGTTCTTTCCTCTCCGAGAGGAAGCTCTGTTATGTCACAGAGGATTCAGATAGATTAACTTCTCGTTAGGAAAATCACATTTACCAGCTGTTTACGGCACAGTCAGAAATCGGCTCTACCTCTCCCTCCCTTTATTTATAAAGGTTAAAGGTCAGCTTTAGCATTGCCTTTTTTTTTTTTTCAAGAGGATTTTTGGTCTGGCACTGAAATCTGGGGCGAAATCCGTGCCCGAGGCAGATTATGGTCTTCTCCTGGGTGCACAGTTCCCTACACTCCAACTGCGAGCGGTAGAATTGGTTTTCTAAGCTTTCTCACCGGTAATCTGTTCCCACTCCTCTCTCCCCAGAGATGAAGCCTGACAGGACGGATTTAACAGGCTTCCACACATCGTTATATATTTATATAAGGCAGAGTCTGTTTCAACACAGAGTTGTGGGCCACTAATCACCCAGCGATCTCTAACCTCGAAGGGTTTCTGCCTCGATTTCGTCTCTCACAATGTTTTCTCCACTCATACCTTCATAACCATATTCTCCACTCTTTATCGAGATGTCTTTCAAACCTTTGTGTGTAATGCTGAGGGTGTCCTACTGAGGGGCATACAATTAAGTCAACAAATGTTTGCAGTGTTGAGAGTCTCTAAAAGTCTCATGCTTAAACATTACTGTCGTTTTAGTATTTTTTTTTTTGTGTGTGTGTGTGTAATAATTGCATTTGTGGCATTTTGCAACAATTTCTGGGGCTATTAAATTAGCAAAAAGCCATATTTACTGTACGAAAGCGACCTTGAGTAACAGTAAGCCGGTACTCTGAGGGCTCATGGGTAATGATCTGTTGTCCACTTAAGCCAAAGACAAGCCTGGCCGCAGTGGCCTAACCTGTAGCAGTGCAATCCGAGTGTCCTGCAGCGCCACCTAGCAGCTGTATCGCACTTCAACTGTATATATGTACAGAAGTTACAATAAAATGTATATTGCTTCTTTTGGAAACTTGTCTCGCAGTCTTTTGTGTAGAACAATTTGGAGTGAGATACCGTACAAATGGTTGGTGTCAGGGCTGGTTAATTAGTTTTGCGAAATTTTAGTTTAATTTTTCTTTTCTTTTTTTTTTACATTTGTTCATTTAAATGTAAAAAAAAAATATTTGTTGAGTTGTTTTTAAATCTTACTATTTAGGTTTAATTTACTTTTCATTTCAGTCAATTTGTTTAAATTGTTATTTATTTAACTTTAAGTTATTTATTATAACTTTTTTTATTATGTGCAATGGGAACATAAACTTTTATTTTAGTTTAGGTTTTATGTAATATACTTTTTTATTTTATTAATTCAGCAAAAAATAATAAATCAATGAATAAATAAATCAATAAATAAAAAACATTATTAATAGTAATAGTTTTATTAAACAATAAATTGATTTTCTGGTCTTAGTGTATTGCTTATAAACTATCCTAGTTTAATATTTTTAATTAACATGGATTTTGGTTTTCATTATATATATATATATATATATATATTTTTTTTTTTTTATTAAATATATATATATATATATATATATATATATATTTAATTTCATGTTATTATTTATTTCATTAACATGCTTATTTTTTTTTTTTTCAGATTTATTTATGTATGTTTGTCATTTTTTAAGTTAGTTCCTGCATCAAGTTCTCATTTTTTTTTATATATATATCTTAAATTTAAATTTTATTTTATTTTGTCTTATTTCAATTAACAGTTAAATGTGTTGAATTAAACCTGAGTTTCTAGTTTTAGGTAGTGCATCATCAAATCACTAAATCTTTAATGCACAATGCAAAGTTTCCTGAGACCTCTGTATTTCATATGCATCAGTCCTCAAGGTTGGCAGACTTTCATGTATGCGGCTAAAAAGAGAACTAAGTTGCTGTCAACATTTATAGAGTGTACGTGAGTGAGCGTCTAGAAGAGTGTACGTGTAAAACAGAGATTAAAACAGTGGCAGTCCCCATCTGTTTGAGCTTATGAGGAGAACACGATCTGAAGAAGACTATGGGGTCATTCTGCTGGTGATGAGGCACTCGAGGTGTCTGCTGAGACTCAATCTATCGCCTCAAAGCAATGTCCCACCTGCAGAAGAAAGCTGCAGATGAGGATTGATTTACAGAATAGTCATGAACGAGCCCCTTTTCCCCCGCTCTCGGCTCCTGAGGTAAACACTCATTTGCTGGTATAAATGTACAGAAACCAGACTCATCTGTGAAAGCCTAGAACTAGATCAAGACAAGTTAAACCACATCAAAAGTGACATCTATCCACAAAACAAACTGCTTTTCTATACCCACCTCCATCGAGATGAAACCATCTATGACATTTAACGAAACACTCCTGTTTTTGTGTTTTTCTCATATCGAGTGAGTCGTACCTTTGCCCTTCTTGGTATTTTGATTATTATACAACGATCTGCAGAGAATATTGTTTTTAATAATGGAGCGCCGGTAAAAGCTCATAGTATTTGCTTTTTGCCCACAGTGGCTGGTAGACGTCTCGGTAAAGATCCATGTTGGGCAGCGTTTGCAGCAGTGGCCATCTGGGAGCCGTCAGAGGAAAAGGCATAGCCGATGTGTAAATATCAAGCCCTGCACCCCACATCCACACACACGCATACAGTTCCCTGATGCATTAACAGCAACGTCACTGATCTGAATGCTTTCTTCCTTCCTGTGAGCCACTTCAGAAAAATACAATAACTTCTTAATTACATACGTTTACCACCATAGCTGGAAAAATATGAGGTATAGGATTTCCTTTGAAGCAATTTTCAATCAGAAATGGCAAGACAGTTTCACAAGTAATTACAAAGATGCACAATAAACAGAATCTTGGAGAATAAAGACTTAAATATTATTTTCTTGTAAAATACACTCCAATAATCAGTTTTATTTGTGTTGTTTATAAGTGTGCTACTATCACTACCGCTACAAAAGATCACAGAGCTCATATTTTGTTATTTTATGATAATTATTTTCTCATAGAGTGGTTAGGACATTATCATTGTATGCTTTTTTTATTTGAGTTCAGCACTGCATCAACAAAAGCTGTGAGAACCAATGAGGTTGTTCGTGGTTGTTTATTCTCCGCCTTTTTTCCTTATATGGTATGGTGTGTGCTCTTTGAACTCACTGCAACATTCACAACTTTCTTATGTTCAAACTTTTTGGGAATAAGTATATGAATGAAGCAGTCACACTTGTTTGGATGAATATGAAGAAATGGTATGATATTTATTGTGAACTCGAATAAGTGACATTTCATATTTTCATATATCCCCGCTAATAAATAGACAATAACAAAACAATATACTGTAGGCCTACTAAAAAAAAAAAAAAAAAAAAAAAGTTTAGTCGGTTTTATTAATTGTTATTCATCAGTAAAAAATACAAACTCTAAAAAAAAATTAAAATAAAAAAATGTCATTATTTTATTTTATTTTATTTATGGAGAATGGGCTAAAGTTAAAGTTCCATGAACTTGCATACATTTTTTTAAAATCAGCAACTATTTTTGCTTAGTTTGGGCCTCTAAATAAAACTGAAGAGCTTGCTTCTCCTTAAGTATGAGCTCTGTATTTTCCTGAATTTTTCCTGTATCATATATGGTAATAATAATAAAAATTTAAAAAAAAAACAGAAGACCTAGGGATCATTAAACTGTTCCATTGCCAGGCTTTACAGGTGTGACGCTCTGCAGTCTGTCTCAAGATTTACTGTATTTCAGCATGACCTGAGAACAAATATAACTGCATTGGACTGTAATAAACCCCGAGGTCCCCGGGACACATTTAATACTGCATCCTCTGAGCTGAGCAACACCAACGTGGACTTCCAGCATGATAGAATTCATCAGACTCCATCAAAAGCAGATCTCTGTGTATCACACACCGACAGAGTCTCGCGTCTATCTGGCACTTGAACCCGATAAGATAAGACCATCTCCGCGTTTTTTTTAAAAGGAAACTGCTGTCTGCAGCGAGCAGAATCTTGCCAGTGATCTGCTGAAGCTCTCAGTGGAGGGATGTGCCATCTCTCACCCTGCCTTTTACAATGTCTAGTTTTCACGTATCGGCATGTGAGAAAAGAGATGCTTTCAGTCTGTTCTGCTACCGGATCCTGACATGTGTTGCTCTGCAGAGTCCTGGAAATCGGATACAAAACCTAGTATTGACTGGTAATAACATTTACAGGCATTTCTAAAGTCAGGATGAATTGTCATTTTTTTTTCTTGTTTAATACATTTTCAACCAGAAATGCCTCACATTTTGAAATTAAAATAGGCTGTTTTATGATTCAAAACACAACGGTTCTATGTTGATCCCCC
This sequence comes from Carassius auratus, assembly GCF_003368295.1. NCBI lineage: Eukaryota > Metazoa > Chordata > Actinopteri > Cypriniformes > Cyprinidae > Carassius > Carassius auratus. Next base: position 18,271,998 of record NC_039266.1, read on the forward strand.
ATCTTTAATCATTAGCTAAACATCTATAAGTAGTGATAATACTGCTTTTAACCCTGAGGTTGTCGTTCCTAGGCATTTCGATCAAGTTCTATACTTTCAGGACGATTACGAGAAGGGAAAGATGCTCGTTTCTATTTGGTTCCTGAAGAACCAGACGCTCTGGCTGTGTCAAATCCCTCGCGCACTTCCCGAATGCCTCCAGGTGTATTCCACTTTCATTTGTCATCCAGAAATATGATGGCATCAGCTATTCTCTTCAACTCCACAGAGAGAGTTTTTCATAACACTGCTGCAAGACATTGACAATAAAAAACCAACCAATCACTTCTGGAGACCTGTGAAGTCATCGCGGCCTCGGGTAAGCAGGCTTACATTTGGAGGTTTTTAATGAAATACTTGATTCAAAATAAAACCTCACGTTCGACTGGTTTACATCCAGGAAAAAATATGTTCCCTTGCTTTTGTTTATGAAGGGTGTTGCATATGAGGAGCACTTTTAGTTAAATTTAGTTCATTTTAAGGTTTTATTGTATTGAGTAAGGTTTATAAACGTTTTTAAACTGAGTTACAAAACAATACAATTCTAAAGAACTGGTTGCATTTTATTTTGCTGTATGAGCTCCTGTGAGTCTTTAATTGTGTTTATTATTCAAAAGATCATGTTTTATGGTGCTTTTGTCATTTTTTGTAGCTTGACAGCTTCAGTTCTCATTCACTTTTATTATACTGAAAAGCAGAGCGCGAATGTTCCTCAAAAAATAATCTTTTGTGTTGCAGAAAAGAAAGGAATGACACAGAAATGAGGTAAGGAAAATAATGAATAATGATTTTGGGGTTAATTTTTCCTCAAATATTCTTTTCATTTCACAACACACACAAGAACACAGCTGGGTTCATGCTGTCCTCTCAAAATGTCTAGGCATGGTGGTGGTAGACTTTAAAATTTGAAATTGAATATTCACGAGATTATGCTAAAGTCTGCAGCTCAGATTCTGTGACCTTTGGATTTTTTTTTGGTTGCATTGAGTAGCAACATTTGTGAGAAAAACGTGCTTTTATAATAATGTCCCGGGTTGCACCATATGTTGTTCCCAGAATAAAACACTAAACCCACTTCCCTTTTTTCTTGTCACTTTTGAATATCAGTCTGTGTGCATAATGCAAAATCCATCGAGAACAACTGCACAGTCGGGAGTGTTGGCAGGCGGACGAGAAGCACATGAAATTACACTGTTTGTATTCCCCATGGCTCGTATTTAGTGCCAAGAGCTGGTGTATTAGCCAAAAACCTCACGTTGCCAAACGTGACTAAAGGTAAGATCTGTATCTTTTCAACTTGTTCTGAAGGCTGAAGCCAGTTTCTGATAGCAAATACAAGTTTCTTGCCAGTTCTGCTGGCAAATCTGGCATTGGTGCTATCACAGACAGAAGTGATTAAATGGAAAGCAAATTGAGACTTTTGCTAACTCAGAAGTGATCTCATCAATGTCTCAATATGTGTTCAGACCTGCTAAGACTCCCAAAAAAAAAAAAGAGAGTTTCCACAAAACTATTGAGCAGCAAAACGGTTTTCAACGTTGATACTAATAAGAAATGTTTTTTGAGCAACAAATCAGCAAATTAATAAAAAAAAAAAAAAAAAAAAAAAAAAAAAATATATATATATATATATATATATATATATATATATATATATATATATATATATATATATATATATATATATATATATATAATTAAAAAATAAAATGACTAAAAATAAAACAACAAATTTACAAATAAAAGCTAAATTAACATATCAATATAAATCGTTTTAAAATAAAACTGATAATAATGTGATAGTATATGTAATAAAATTTGGACTGGTGGTTTTCACAGGCCTGCAGCAGCAGCTCATTTAGTTTTAGTCGTATCTCTGCGTGTGCTCCTCTAGTGAGAGCTGCCATTCCCCCTGAGAGAAGCAGGGAGGACTGCATTAGCCTAATAACGGACATCTGGTGGTCATTCATTACCTTGACCATCCTTGATGTCCTCGACCTGGAATGTCATTTTTCACTTTGTAAAGATCCAACTTTGGTCAAATCTACCGGAGAAGAGGGAAGCTTTACAGGGACGGTGGTGAGATGTTCATTAGCTGAGTGGATCCCTGTCGTGGGACGTCTTAGAAGATCAGAGATGGACAGGTGGAAGGATGAGAGGCTCTGATCTCGGATGGGGCTCTGATTAACCAAGGGGATTTTGTGCTTGTGCAACACAGGACCTTTACTTTTTGATTAACTGCTCTTAAGACAATCAGCTTTATGAAAAGGACTGCTCTGTCCCACATAAACCTGCTGAAAGTCATATTTAACCATAATTATAAAAGTAATTTTAAAAATAAATAAAAAGATAAAAGAATAAAGATATTTATAAATAAAATTATCAGTGGTGCTTGCATGTACAAAACCCAAATTTCTAGGTAGTTGTCTACATGCTGTGGGTGGGTCATAGAGTTCGGACAAAATAATGGTTCTTATGGACTCAAACAACCCATGCTTCTTTTCTATAGAAGCACGTTCTTTAGTTGTGTAGGATTGCTTTGGCCTTGAGCATGGTCAGAGACTGTCTGACTAATTTATAGTAACATAGAGATGATAAAAGCACTGAAATCCACAATAATGTACCATTTAAAAGAGATTCATACTCTTGTTCTTTATATATATATATATATTAGGGGTGTAACGATACGCGTATTCGTATTGAACCGTTCGGTACGACGCTTTCGGTTCGGTACGCGGTACGCATTATGTATACCGAACGGTTCGTTGGAGTAATTAATTATATTTGAAAAAAAAAAAAAAGAGAGAGAAAGAAATATAATGATATGCGTTCAACAAGGTAGCCCAATAACCCAAACAACGTAACAGGCAATGCCCCTGACACTCCCGAAGAAGAAAAAAACACCATCTTATATGTTTATGTTAGGCTACTCAGCAGGCGCTCGCTCACTCAGTACGCGCTGAAGGCTCGTTGCAAAATAGCCAATGCGTTTAACAGACTAGAAATGAGAAGATCCTCCAATAACCAACAGGTCTGGTGTTTGGGTGCACTTTGGATTCCCTTTAAGCTATAATGGTGATGGCAAGAGAGTGGTGGATAAAAAAACAACGGTATGTCGCATCTGCAACATGACAGGGTACACCAGCGGGATTACAAAAAAAAAAAAAAAAAAAAAACAGCGGGAATATCTGGGATATATGCGTCAGTACTATCTGGGAAAAGACGAAAAAAAGGAGAAAAATGCACGCAGCAAACTATCCCTGCAGCATTTAGACACTATAGCTTACAGGGAATCCAACCCAAACACCAGACCTGTTGGTTATTTTAGGATCTTATATTTCTGGTCTGTTAAATGCATTAGACATTTTGCAACGAGCCTTCAGCGCGTGCTGAGTGAGCGAGCGCCTTAGGGGCCGTTCACATATCGCGCCTAAAAACGCATGGAAAACGCTAAGCGCGTCTTTCTCCTCCTTTCCAAAGCGCTCGGGCAGAAGCGCTCATGAGGCGTCTGTCTTTGCTAAGCAACAATGACGTGCTCTCTCCATGAGACGCGGAAATTTCAGCGAAGGATAAATGGATTTGCAGCTCTAAAAATCGCTTGCAGTAGCTCTGCTACTGAATTTATTTCAAAATTGCAATCCATATACAACTATGATCAGCTGTTCCTTCATCTTGGCTGAGCTCTCAACGTTGTTACGGGAAAGGATGAAGCTGATTGGTTGGTTCTTGTCACATGACCCGCGGTGCGCTTGCGGCATTCTGAAAAGTTGAGATGTTTTTACATTTTGCTGTATCTTAAGGGGGTCGCACACCGGACGAGAAGCGCAGCGCCGCGTCGCGTCGCGTCGCGTCGCGCCACGTCTTTAAATTCGAACACATTATTCTCTATGTGAGTACACACACCGGCGGCGCCATTCGGCGTCTGTCCGCGGCGCCCAGCTACGACTCAGAACGCTGTTCAAATTTCTGCCGCGCCACAGAGCGCCATCCGCATAGTTTTATATTAAAAAACCCAGATGCTATAAACTGAAACTGAAATTAAAGTACAGCACACTTGTTTCATTCAAATAAAACATTACAAAGTGTTTGGTTACGTTTTCAGCAGCACAGTTGCCTAGACAACAGATACAACAAAACAATAACAGACTTATTATAATAACACAGATTCTTTTCATTAATTAACGTTCAAAACTCAGCTTTTATCAATTAAAATCATATATTTAAAATAATAATAATAGATGAAGTTAAAACTCTCCCATCTTGCTGCGAAATTGAGCTCACGCAGAATGTGCGCGTCCAGTGTGCGATACCTCGAGTTGTCCTACATGTGGCGCGACGCGACGCGGCGCGTCTCGTCCGGTGTGCGACCGCCTTAAAACGTATCGAACCGAACCGAACCGAACCGTGACATCAGTGTATCGTATCGAACCGAACCGTGAATTTTGTGAACCGTTACACCCCTAATATATATATATATATATATATATATATATATATATATATATATATATATATATACATTTATGTTTATTTATTTATTTTTTCAGCAAAGCTGAAAGACAAAATTTATATTGTAATTATGAATGTTTGATGCATGGATATTTAAAGGGTCATTCTGCAGTAAAATGTTATGTCCCCATACACTGCTGTTATCTTTACATAAAAATAAAACAATTAAAAAAAGGGGTTAATAAAATAAATAAATTGAATATGATAGTCAATAGTTAATGAAAGATAATAATAATAATAATAATAATAATAATAATAATATTAATAATAATAATAAATGTATTACAAATACATTCTAATAATATATAAAGTATTTTAAATTAACACTGGCCCAAAGACATATCCCATTAACCCAAAATATTAAATATTTTAGGAATTAAAATTAAATTAATCAAATAAAAAATATATATTTTAGAGGATTCATTTGGTTTTAGAGGTTTTCTATTAATCATATTAAAATATTTGTAAACTTTTGAAATGCTGATTCATCATAGATTCATCCAAAGCCTTTTAGACTTTTTTAATGCCCTAAGACATTACACTATATACACATATTAGCAATGGATTTAATGAATTTAATTTAGATTTATGATTGAGCCTGACTAGAGCACACTTATCTTTTATCATCATAAAAAGCAAGATATTTAGAAATACTTACAATTACAAGCGATTTCAGATTTTAAAGTTAAATTTCATAAGGCACTACATGACAGAAATGACCCACATAACATACAACAGAGCCAGTGTTTTTGTAAACCTCTTTCTTTAAACATGGCTTCCAATGTGTGTGTGTGTGTGTGTGTGTGTGCACATCCATCCATTGAAATTACATCCACAATGTCTGGTGTTCACACTTCTTGCTTATCTACCACTGGAAAGGGCATGCCGTGGGTCTAAATAATGCATTACATCTTTAGTTTATCTTGGCTATACTGCAAAAGAAGTCTATTTCCCCTCTGCCGGAGAAAATATGCTTGCAGTGCTGCTAAGGTGTCAGTGTGTGTGTGTACCTCTGAGACACTGAGAGAGAGAGAGAGCGATACACAGCAATATACTTCTTGTATATTTGGATCTCAGAGTTTTGTATTCTGGAGAGGTGTGTAAAACTAACTTGGAAAATGGCAAGAATAATCTTCAGTCATACACCTGCCTCTGCCCCGGGGACTCGTCCATGCCAGGAAATATTTTTATTTTTACTTGTATGCATCTGTCACATGAGGCTAGGTGGCTTAATGAAGTTGTGCTGGAGTAATCTGGGCTATTTTAGCTGATCAAGTGTAGAAACAGTTTGGCCCACAATTCTTCTCTAATGAAAACACTATTTAAATATGCATGAAATCATGGAAATAATAAAGTTACTTAGTGTACCTTTTTCCATTTCAACACTGTATATCAGTCCACTCATCTGAGTAACTACTTTATCGGCACTAGTATAATGTCTCTTATATTACATATTTTGTTGTATTAAAACAAGTGGTGTTGTCTTGCGCAGTTGTCATTATCGTAGACTAAAGTGTTAAAAAATGGTTACGACAAAACTAATTTGCTGTAATTTACTCACCCTTAGGCTATAGTGTAGGTCATTTTTTCTTCATCAGAACAGATTAAGAAATTCAGCATGATATCACTTGCTCACCAGTGGATCCTCTCTGCAGTGAATGGGTGCCGTCAGAATAAGAGTCCAAAAGGCTGTTAAAAACATTACAAAAATCCACAAGTAATCCACATCACTCCAGTCCATCAATAAACATCTTATTAATTGTAAAGCTGTCTTTTTTTTAAGAAACAAATCCACCATTAACATTTACAACTTTTAAACTATTTTCATTTTTAATGGTGCTGAAGCTGTGCATATTTCTTTCCTGATTCAGTTGAGAATGAAGCAATGGTTTGAAGTTAAATGTCTTGATGGATTTGTTTATTACAAACATGTTGTATTGTGATGTATTGTGGTGTTTTTATCTGCTGTTTGGACTCTCATCTGATGACACCCATTTACTGCAGTGAACAAACTCAAGTATTAAATTACCGTAATATTTTAGTGTTCAGGGTATTAGTGTTTAGTGTATTAGAGTGTTCACTGTGTTTTGATCATCTCATATAGTTGAATAGCTTTTCGACATGTATATTGCCACTAGAAAGATTTCTTATTGCGAGCACTTGATTGATGTTATAGACTTTAAATGAATTCAGATATGCTTTAATTTTTTTTCTCACCTATATGTTTAAAAACATTGAAGGTTAAGAGTAATGAAGTTTTGGTTATTCATATTCAATACAAGCTTGTGGTCTGTAGGGATTATTGAACATCCATAAATGTTCTATTCAAATGTTCTTTCATATTATTCTTTGTGCTGGTGGTTTTACCTACATTCGTATGACTTTTTCTTGTTATTGAAATGAATTCATGCCAAACAATCTTGAAGACCTTTTACATTTCCACAATGGTATGACCTTCAGGATTCTCCAGTGCTCACACCTTCTCTAGTGCTATACTTCATTCATGTATTCTACCGTTAGCGTGCAAACATGAACCCATCCACCATGTTTTGCTCTTCACACAATGAGCTGAGCTTCTCCATTCCATCAAATCTGACAAATGAATGTCTTCTTGCAGCCAAATACAAAATGCAGCGTGGTCTCCCTTTAGAAAGCCTGTGTTTTTCTTTTTTTAGAGATATCCCCATTAGCAGTAGAGGGAACAATATCACCATTACTCCTCCAAGAGAAGGACTTAGATGCCGAGCCAAAGTTGGGCTTTTGTTCTGGGAAAAGAAAAGCGAGATGCTGAATAGTGGATAATGATCTTACCGAAGCCAGTCGGTCATCTGAGTTTAGCAGTTCTTCGGGTAACCTTAGTTCACTTTTCCTCTGTGTTTTTGTGACATTGTCATATCAAATGGGTCATTCCAGAAACATATTCCATGTGTGTTATTGTGATATAAGCTGATAAATGTGTATAGCATTGTTAGTCTTACCCTGAATAGGAAACCATAAATCAAAACCCTGAAACGGTCAACGTTAAATGAATCCTCAGTTTTTCATTCCTGTTATCAATGAAAAAGTTGAATGTGCCTGAAGTAAAAAAGCATCATGTTTACTGAAGCTAAACTTCTTAACAAATGGAAAAGCCGATTTAAAAATCAATAGGCTGCCTTGTTCAAGGGCAGATTAACTCCGGATGCAAGAAAAAGTTTGACATATCGCTTTAAGAATAATGGAAATAAATGTAATCAAATATGCAGAAATAATAATATTTAAAGAAACTCACTTGATCTTTAAAAAAAAAAAAATCTACAGTATCATTCCTCCTTTAAATAGGAGTGAACAACTGGAATGATGTAGGTGAATTTGGCTGAGAATGTTTGCTGGCTTGGTACACAGAATTTGTTGAATACACAGTGGATCTGATGAGTATATACATGCACTGAATCGTTTATTCTCTTTGTCAGTGTTGCACATGTTGGCCTTGATAAAGAGAACGTTGCATTTCTGAACCAACATTACACAAATGTACAGATGGTGAACTCTTCTTAGCCATTGAATAACTATAAGAGCATCTCTGGACTAGTTGATCTTTTTTAGGGTGTATGGTTAACTAAATGTTTATATATATATATATATATATATATATATATATATATATATGTGTGTGTGTGTGTGTGTGTGTGTGTGTGTGCTCTTGTTTTTGTGACATATCAGGACACAACTCTGTATGATGACGTGTATGACACAGGTATTACAAGGAGAGGGTGACTTATGAGGACATAACCCATGTCCCCATTTTTCAAAACGCTTATAAATCATACAGAATGAGGTTTTTTTGAGAAAGTAAAAATGCACAGTTTCAAAGTTTCCTGTGAGGGTTAGGGTTAGAGTTAGGGTATATATATATATATATATATATAAACACACACACACCCATGGTATTGTAACTGAACTGCAATTTTGAAAATTATTACTGTTCATCATAGAGTTGTAGGAAATAATAGTTCACAGCATGTTGTGTAATTTATCAGTGTAACGTGATAACACAAAGACTGCTGCAGGGATTGCCAATAATGGCTCTGCCATAAAGATGTAAAATATTGGGTCGGGCCACATCCCTTCAGTTTTTACTAAAAGTTTAACAAGTGATTCTTTCAAAACAATTGCAATTTTGGTAAGTATTACTGTCATCCATTTCTCAAAGTGCCATTCTAATGTAAAGAAACAGCTGACAAAGTCTCATTTTTTGGTTGCTTATGTTGAATTTCCAGAATGAAATATGATGGGGACTGGTTTATAACTAACATGAAAGTGCAATAATACTTCATCAACCTTTCTTTTGTTTTCAAAGCAGACACACAAACACATCGAAACACACACAGACACAAGATTCATTCATTAGTGCCCAGTTACTAAGAGCCACTGCAGATAAAGACAAATGTTTGTGGAGCATCTCCTTCAAAATTAATCATTTAGCAAGGCCTGTAATGTCACACACTTTATAATGGTGAAAAAGGCTGTAAAACTTTCTGCTTAAAACAAACCCATGCGATAGATGGGCAGTTTACTCACAGGCAAGAGCAACTCCATAAAACAGGCTCTCAAACAGACATCAATAGCTGTTAATATTTAATTCTGCCCATCCGATAATGCGTTTCACTGAAACAAATCATTACTGTATTGAATTTGAGATAAATGGTGTTTAGAAAATTCTGAGGCTTAAAGCATTTTCCACTCTTCTGCAAAGTATGCAATTTATATGCATGTGTTATATAAAAAGACATATGTGATTTTTTATCACGCTTTCATCGCAGGGACAATTTAGATTCTTCATAATGCAATAAAAGACACATAAAACAGTACAACACGGCTACATAAAGTCCTTTTAAACTTTTATTCACTTAAATTTCTCAGTGTTAAAGCAACAAGAAAACATTTAGAATGTCCTTTGGTGTGATTTTCTTTTTTTTTACACGTCAGTACTGTATATATACTGTATGTAAACTGATATTCTTTGATGCCAGCACGTTGCCAATATACTTTAGGAAAACTTCACAATCCAACTTAAGGAGAAAAAGAAAAGTGTAAATGAAATAAAATAAATTCCAGACCAACTTAATCAGATATTTAATTATGCACCTTGATTGAACGCACTTAAATGTTGCCCTTAAACACATTTCAGCAATAATACAAAAAAGTATATGTTCTACATTATCTGTACTCTGTCAAGAAAATAACTTCTGTATTAATACAAAAATTAAATACACTGATGACTGTCTAAGCATTTCATCTGTTTGGGTGAAAACATACATCTTTGACCGTGGCCTCAGCAAACAGTCCGTCACATTTCGAAGTCATGGGTTGTTCAGTCATATTTTTTGGAGGATAAGGGGGTGTGCCACATGAGTGTGACTAACATCACACAGACTGAAAGGAAAACCCAAAAATTATATATACTGTACTAAAAAAAAAAAATATCAAGGGTTACAGAATAACATTCACAAAAGCACAGAGTGGAGGAAGGACGGGGCTTTTGACACAAAGGACACTCTAAAGTTTATTTTTGAAGGTGGAGTGGGACGTGTCGGCGGGACGAGCTCAATTTGAAAGCGGATCAAATGTGACAGTCTGAATAGATTTCCTTATATCCACAATGCACTGACAGCAAAGAATGCGTGTTTCTTTTCTTTTCTTGAGTCTTTCTTCACATATTTTTTTTTTTTCTCGCAATTGCCAGTTCGGACACAATCCGGACAGTTTTCCATCGCTCCGTGTCACAATAGCCAAAAGCAGTCTACAGCCAACATGATACCCAGAATGGCTCAGGTGAAGGGCGGCAGCTGGCTTGACTTGTACATGCCTCTGGCTGAACGCAGCTCCCGTTGCCTTGGTGATAAAGGGAGGAAAGGGATGAGTCTTGTCCGCTCCAATCCCTGTCGCTCTCTCGTTCTGTTAGGGGAGTATCTATTATGGCTTAGTTCACATCACTACTTCCTCTTATTTTGCTTCATGAAGCATATGCTCAGGTAAATTCTATAAATAACACCTTGATGTTTTTTTTTTTTTTAATTTTAGATTTTTATATTGAATAAATTTTTTATAAATACTATTTTTATTGATGTATTAGTTATTGTATTTTGTCTGTCATCCTCAGAAATTTTGCTTTGATATTTGGGCACATTCCACATGGCCGGCCGAGTGTCGGTGGGTCTGGTGCGCTGCTTATACAGAAGAAGCTGGACAAGTCGGAGATCTGCCTCTCAAAGGATCCAGCAGATCTCCCCCAGGAAAACGGGACCCAGGACGGACAGCAGCGAAAGCAGGATCAGCCCAGGGGGACGGAGGGAAGCCTGGCCCGAGTCCGACCCTCCGCAGCCGCCCGGCTCGTTCTCGCACCGTGGTTTCTCGCACAGCAGGCCGGTGTACGCTGGAGGACACTGACAACGGACGTTGTTCACACACACGCCACCGTTTTGGCAACGCAGAAGTTCGTTGTCACACACTCGGGCTGTGGCATTCAGAGGAAAAGGGTAAGCAGAAGACAAAAACCCCCCCACACACATATATAGGCTAAACCCAAACAAGTATGAACACTTCTATGATTACATAGAGCTCTATCCTGAGATATCATATATTCATCTATTGCTGAAAATAGACAAAAATAGTCAATACAAAGTGCAGGCAAAGTATTGATTGAAATGAATCACAAGTAGAAAACTTAATATCATTATTAATAGAAATTCATAAGTGAAAAACATTAATATACTTCTTTTTTCTTACAGAAAATTGAACTCCTGAGATTTTATTAAAAATGATCCAAAAAGCATCCCTGCTCAACGGCCACCTCGAAATAAAGAAAATGTCTCTCAAGAGGCCTGCCATTAACCCAAACCATTCTCCAAATCCCAGACAATGACTTGCATTGCCCTCAGGTGTATCAGGTGCATTTAACAACAGGGACACCAATGCCAGACCTCGGACGTAAGCTGTCGAGCAAGCTTCAGGCAAACAAATTCCAGCGTAAACTAGCAAAACCAACAGAGACAAATAAAAACGGATGAACAAGCCATGCCTCTCGCGTCTTCATCAAAGCACTGTAATCCTGCTGATTGGAAAATAATCATAACACACAAGCGGCAAGCGCTGACCTCTATCAGTTTGCGAGGAATGGTTCTGAGAGGTCTTGTGCATCGCAGCATCTGTTTAATGGCTGTTACTGAGCTATTTTGGGCTGGACTGAGCAGACAGGAAGAGCTGGAGGATAGAGAGAAGAGGTGTAACTCTCCCAGTCATAACAGGCTGATTAGGGAGCTGGCAAAACTACATGGTCTCCAGCTTCTCTCTCTCCATCTTCTGTGTGGATACAGGCTTTATGGTTGAGTCAGGGAAAAATGAGCCCGTTTGTGTCCATAATTCCCTCTTTTCATCACTGCCGAGTCTTTTTACGATGCAGATCAATCGTTCCCTAGTGAAAACCCACACTCGTACCACAAAACAAGACCCAGAAATTGTACCTGCAAGATGAACAAGCTATTTGAATTATCGGCGATTAACACGCATAAAGATTGATTGGGTTCAATTACGATCAGTCTCATTAGTTTTTGTAGGCAAATCATACATTTCTTAATGTTTGGAACAGACTGACACAATTTTGTATAAATAATAATAATAATAATTTACAGTAAATTAAAATGTATTAAATTAGTTTTTACATTAAGCCAAAATAGGGGGTTCTACCTAATGTAACACTTCACTTGTTTCAGTCTTTTCTGTCCGATCTTGTAAGACTTCTTAAATCAGAGTCAAAATGTAAAGAAACATATGTGCGTTAAAAAACAAATAATTATAGTTTCCCTCATTAAGATATATGTGTCTAAATTTGATGTAGATTAGAGAATCTAGATTAGATTAGTTTATATAATCTAAAAAAAAAAAAAAAAAAAAAAAAAAAAAACTACATTCCCTCAGAAATTGCTAGTAAATTTCAAAGAATTCCAAAGAAATGTCATATCATGCAAAAATTTTGTATAAACATTGAAACAGTATTTCCTTGTAAAATGTACTCTAATAATCTTTGCTGTATTTACAATTTATTTTATTTTTATTTTAACAGTGCCTGTTTTCCTGTTTTGGTGCAGTCATGACCTGAGCACATTTTAACCTGTCTTGTCTGCCCTTTAAGAAACAATAAAGAAATGATGAATCAAAAAATAGAGATTCTTTATTGATTCAGTGTTCTGGATAGGAGATTTTTAAACTCCCAAACTGCCCAAAGCATGTTTAAACTACTGTAGATGTTTCCTATTATAAATGAATTGATTCTTCACAAGTGTACGACATATTGACTTTTTGCAATTGAGACATCAATGTTGCCTTTTACCAAACTGTTCATGAAAAGGAGATTGCACAAAAAGAAGTAAGGTAATGAGTGGATTGTGTCTGTAGAAAGAGTTTCAGAACACCTCCTCTTTGAGGGAAAGAGAGCAAATTGATCGATTGCCTTTTCCACAACTGTGGCCTTTGGCAAGAGTGTTCTTGTGCTTCATCTGAAGAAAGACTTAAAAGAGGCACAGTTTTGCAGGTAATGTATCTCTCAAGAGTTTGGGTCTTTTTGCTTTACCCTGTGAGTTCAACTCTTTCTGTCTCCTCAGTTTGATATCCCCTGATGACCAGGAAAAGGTGCTGAGGCAAGAAGAGCCGCGTCAGTGATTTATAGTTGTTATGGGTGCTAACAAACACCTTTACCTTCCAATAGAGAGGGGCATGGAAACTATTTACTCTGTTGTTGGTCCTACAAACAGTTTAACCTCTATAGCCTACGCCATGCTCTCTAGAGCCCATGGACATCTAATAAATATAAGCACCTATTTTAAGAGAGCAACAGAAGCTCTGTATGTTTAAAGCATGTGCAGTAACAAGCAGGAAAAACATGCTAAACCTCCAGTTCTGCATTTGCAATTTGCTTGCATGTAAATAAACGGTAATAAGAGAATAAATTGAGCGATTTATTGGGTTTGCTTTTGATAAGAGGGATAATATTTAGCGAGAATAGCAGTAGATTGCATGGTGCGCTGGGAAGAAAAGGCTTATTTGAAGAAAGAGTTTAACTTTAATTGCATACCGAAAATCTGCATACAGATGGACGGAGTCAGGAAAATGAGCCTTAGATTGCATTTATCACACACATTATGGCCTTTGGGACTTTGAATGAGACAAATGCAACAATTTTAAATCTCTTGTTTAGGACGTCTAACGAAAAGTGTCTTTGCTGATGACAACATCAAATTAAAATGGTTATGGTGCTTTACCTTAGTGCATACCATTGGCTGAAACAGACACATGGTAATGCATCCTCATGCTGGTGAATGATGGATGTGTATAAAGAGTCATGTCTCTTTATTTCTCTCCAATATGTTTCCCAGAACAGACAGTAATGGGAGTGCATTTGTCACATGTCACTATTTGTACCAAACGCTCTGGTTTACTTTAATCTTATGACGTGTGATGTTGTGAAATTCTGCTTCTAAACAAAACCAGCCTTGTAGTGTTGGGTCTAAAGCTACACAGAACTCAATATGCACAAATTTACAGGACTGTCCGTCTCACATTATTACAGCCAAAGTCCCTTTGTGATATCTGAGGCTTTGGTAAATGTTGACCTTTGATGCTGGAAGCCTATTGAAGAATACAAATCAATGCTTGACCTACAGATCGTTTCAACCACAGAGCTTGGAGCCAAGAGAGAAGAACCAGCCATCACAGTGTGGCCATAACAGCACACAGCCAGAGAAAACAATGCAGGCGTCAAATGTTCTGCTCACTCCAAATATTAACTCAGCTGCCTGTGTTCATCTGCGCAAATGCACGTGCATGGGATTGTGCCCGGGGATTGTTTGCATGGTTTATCTCTGTGCTTGAGAAAAATTCTACAATAATACTATTAATAAAAACAATGCTAATAAATGATTCGAATAATTCTCTCAAAATGAATTCTGCAGTTAAACCACTAACAAGGCAGCATAACAGGTGTGACTGAGCCTCGGATGGAAGTCAGTCCAAGTGCTGTAAGCAAACCAAGCTGCTCATTCTCGGATAAGCCAAAAAGAAGCAACAAACAGAGAAAATAGAAAGAGGGAAAGAAGAAGGGAGGGAGGGGTAGAGGGGGACAGGGGGACAGAGGCAAACGAGAGCAGGGGACTGAAGCTGCAGGTTGGGTGGAGGTTCTACTTACATTTGCAGCCATTGTCCCACAAATATCCTGGCAGACACTCATGGCACTTAGCCCCTGTTGCTCCCTCCTTACATTTACAATATCCTGTGCCATTACAGCGATCAGTGTCTGAGCCAAAGGGATTACAATTACAGTCTGTAGAAACAAGACACACACATACACACAGTGGAGAGATGGGGTCTGCGGTCTTCAGCCTCAGATCAGCTCATGAATAAGTCCCTCTGTTTTCAACACAAAAAGCATTTTCGCTCAAAATGGGCCTCTGCTGCCTCCTTCATGCACATTGCTAGTCTACAAAGGACAGATTTATAACCCCATATCTGAATATTTACCTCACATCTACCATTTCAAAGGAATAAAATGAGAAGCATCAGCTGGGGAAGGTGAGTGAAGGTGGAAAATGGCAACGATGGCATTTGGTTAAGTAAGGAAAACAAATGTTTTGTGAATGTTCAACACCTTGGAAGTCCCATAATGCAAAAGCGTAGACCATTACTGAGTGACTGCAATGTGTGTTCTGAATAATTTTCTGAAAACATATTTCTATATGTAGTTTAGCATCAAAAATGAGTGGCATGAAGGAAGGGAACATACAAAAGAGAAACAAAGGCAGTCACATGGTTTCCTGATTAGCTAGTTCACTTGCTGCCCATAAGTGCATTCAACTTAAATACTGATAACACTGATAATCATAATTAAATCCTTTGATACTACAGAAAATGTCCTTGAAGTCTACATAAAAAGTCTGCATTAATTTAAACTTTTTCCCCGCCATTGACAAGTTATCTCGTTTTTACGGCTTTTTGTGTTTTCACTGTTATACACTCTGGGGCGCTATTACACATCTTCTGAACGAGTACAAAACCTCCAAAACACACGTGAACGGGACAGAGAAATTAGTGATCTCTTATGTCAACAGATATTTAAAATAATCATCAGCAATATACAGGAAATAAATAAAAACTTCATAATGTTACAGAGTAAAATGTTGATCCTGGAAAAGGTATATATCTGTGGTAGCTTCGGAGGTGTTGATGGAAGTGATTTCCTGGATTAATGCTTTGATAATCATACTGAATATTATACAGATATAGTTTTTGAATAAAAAATGTGATTTTCTTAGCTTTTTGCTCAAAACTATAAATTTTTATGAAACCTATTTATATTCAAATGTTTTTTTTTTTTTTTTATAAGTCTCTTATCTATTTTGGTGTATGGCATATTCAAATATTCATGCATATTAAAAAAAATATACTGGAGGCCATCAAATTTGAGTAAAAATCATCAAAATCGCTAGCGGTGGCTGGCAACTTTTTTCAAAAATGCTGGCGGGGAAAGAGATAATGGCGTATTTCTGACCAAAGATACCAACCTAAAAAAAAAAGAAAAAAAAAGTGACTTTATTTTACCCAAATACACAGTCAATTTTGATTTCACGTTGACTATAAGTTTTTGCCAATGTCAGTAACTCTCCAGGTCATGGATCACCCAAAGACATCTGGCCAATTAACTGAGGTCTGCTTATGGTGCTGAAGTGCCATTCAAGACCTGCATTACTTAGATATTTACAAAGATGACACAATTTGAGCAGATGTTGAGCTACTGAGGGGTATTAAATATGCAACAGTTTTAATATTATCAATTCAAAAGAGAATCTGATTAATTCTCTTGTGCTTTCTCAGAAGAGAACTTGGACGTGTAACCATGCAACTTTGATGTGTGCAATGGCATTTCTGATCATGATCTGAAACATTTCTCTTTTTATTTTTATTTCGTTTTTGATGAAACAAATAATTCCTTTTAAAACTCTCCTACTTCTTTTCTTTATAAATTCATCAGTGTTTTCAGATGCCTAGCACAACAGAACCTTTTACAAGTGTGAACATAGCCTCAAGGTTTTGCTACAGAGCAGATACGTGTTTCATTTCTAAGTAAAGACATTAATGCTTATTAATTATTAATGCATTGCTAAAACACTAACATAAACCTCTCCCAAGATGCACTTTTCACATATTTTGACAGTTCTGTGGTTGCTCAGTTGAAGTGGAGGTCAGAGTCTGTGACCTGTAACACCTAAAGATGTGTGTGTAAGTCACACAGTCGTGACCTGCTCCGAGACACCTCTCTCGCTCTCTTCTTTCTCTTGCTTCTTCTTTCCGACAGTGACATATGCAACACGCAGCACCTTTTTCTGTGGGTGTGAGCCCTCCCAGACACCTCACTGGGGAAGTGTGATGGCAGACATCACTTCTGTCTCACAATGACACCTGTCTGGCCTTTGTTTTTTTTTTGTTCTCGCTCTAACTTTTTCTTTTTATTTCATTGGCCTTGTAACAAACATGAAGAAATACCCCTATTTTTCCCCTACAGTATCTAATTTGCTGTGGATCATCACGTCATGCTGGTTTTGTAGTCAAAGACTGGAGGGATGTGGATCAAAGTGACTTTGCTGACGCACACAAGCATGCGTGAAGAGACTCGGGTGACGACAGAGTGATGGACAGACACAAAGAAGGGAGTGAGGAGATGGGAGGATGATGGAGCAATAGAAACAGAAGGCCAGATGGTGGATTTGGGGGGAGTGTGATGTGCGATAAGCCGTGTTGGTGGATGGGAGTGCTGGAGGACTGACCTATGCAAACATTCTCATCGTCCAGCTCTGCTGAGGCATTGCGGTAGTATCCAAGCTTGCACAGCTGGCAGTGCTGCCCTCTAGTGTTGTGCTTACAGCTCACGCAAATGACGGTGTTTAGCACCTCGATGTAACTGCAGCGATTGGAGTGACTGAAACATTCGCAGTCTTGCAAAAAGGGGAAAGAGATGTGGCTGTGTTTAGGGTAAGTGTGTGCGAGTCGCGGCGGCGCTGCAAATGAGGGGCACCATGGCATGCAAGGTTTGGATGGTTTGAACCAGCAGAAGCAGTGTTAGATGTAAGATCACCTAAAGATGAATGGAGAAGCGGTGTTGTTATTAGAGAGTTGGCCTTGAGCAAACCACAGCGATGGAGAGGAAAATAAGAGCAGGAATGTTACATGGAAATCAAACACGAGCAGATGTAATTTTCAACCTCGGCAGGATGCGAGTGCATGTGCGATTTGAAATTTACATCTGCTGTATTCATATTCTATTGCTCATGGAGAGTTGTCTCACAGAAATGATGGAAGGGTGTAGTGAAGGAGCTGGAACTTTCAAACACGGGAATAAAACAATGGCTTCTATTTTCTATTCCCCCGAAATAACAAAGCCTCTCAGGTCGAAAACGGGTACACAAACTGTATCCTCTCCACAGAACTACTGCCATAAAAATGAAAGACAAAGCATTTTTTTCAGTATTGATTCTGTCAGCTCCAAAATGAGAAATAGCACAAGCAAATCAGAAATAACTTCCTATCTATTTCCCCATAGCCTCCAAAGAAACCAAACAACGTTTATCCAGGACCCGCAAGGAGTGTGTCCTACTTTCAAAGTGAAGTTAAATCTCGATGCTCAAATGCTGCTCTTGGCATAGCATAACAAACTGATGGCATTACTCTGACCTGCCAGGGTTGCTTGGTCAACCAACTAGCCAGCACCTTCAACCCAATGGGTCTGACAAATATGAGTTACGCTCATAAAGCCTCCACGTCCCTCCTTCCTGAGATGATTTCTAAGGCTTTCGGGAGAAATGGAGGGCTTCTCATTATCGAGATCTGGATTGAGGTCAGGCCTCCTCTGCAGCCTTTTCCCCTGTCCCCCGACTGGAGGAGTTGAGACAGACATATCTCCTGTAAAGCGATCTCTAAAGCTGCCTGGATGTGTCAATCATTCTTTCTGGAAAATGTTTTAGAGGGCCCACTTTAACAAAAAACTGACGGGCTTCTCGTCTGTGAGCCACTGCGGAATTATATCAGATTCAGTGTTCTCATCCACACTCGGATCAGCAACACTGACTGTATATAACCCATTAATCTGACAGTCAACATGATTTGAACACTTCCCTACAGATTCATAAAGTAAAAATCTCCCCAATATGCAAAGACGTGGGTCTCTGAAGCATTCGGTACAGAGATTCCATGATGATTCAGGATGGAGCTAAAACAAAATAAACAATTGCACTAAAATCTACTTATTTTTCCTTGATAATATGCAAAGTGGGAATAGTAGGGTCAGGGGTAGGTGTTCTGCAAGTACAGGAGGTACAGGACTCACTCTGGATTCATTCAGGGCATGGTGAAGGGGGTAATTCGGACAACATACACTGACACAGAATAGTGAGAGTATATGAATCAAGTCCTCCTACCTCTCTTACTGTTTGAAACTTGTACAGAAGGAACAGTTGCCAAAGCAACTTGAGGAGCTACTAGACAAAATAAAGACAAAATAAAGACAAAATAAATCAAATAAAACATATTGCATCAACAAAAACCCGAATGATGATATAAACATTACAATCTGTCTGTACCAAAAGCACGTAATTGACAATAAAACGAGAATTTAGACTTATCCTGTGTTACTCTGCTATAAATGATAAAAAAGATACAAAAAGAACAAAAATTTGCACAGCGCACAATTCATTCTCTGCAGCTGCTGTGGTTTGGAAGTTTTTTGATGGCTTTAGAAAAGAGAAAGCCTGCATCGCTGGCAGAAACTGCTCAGCTGGCATTAGTGTAGTTGAGCTTCCCAGGCTTCTTGTGTGAGAGTGCGTAAGGCTTAGATCCCCACATCCCGCTGCCAGTCTGACACAGCAGCAGAACAACAGGGCTCAGAACAATCCCAAAGTTATCAGCTCATCGTGCAGTCACAAAACAAACGAGGGGCAATGAGAATTATGCCCTTTACTAACCTCCAACCGCCAATTCAATCAAAAACGCTGTTTACTCAGGGCCGTTGTTTGCGTGATGCTTCTTTTTGGACATCTGGCAATGGATTACCTTGAATCAGTCTACCTAAAACAGCCATGAAAACTCCCCAGTGGGGTTAGGAAATACTGAGACGGCCCAAGAGAAAGCGCCATGTCTAATTAAAATGGAGGGCATAACGCTATCATGTCTTTATTTGTGTCTTTATGGCTGTTCGGCTTGTTTCTTAGAAATGCTGATTGCTCAAAAATCTCACAGCTTTTATACATATCGAAAAAACTGGTACGTAAAAGAGAAAAGGCAAAAAGAAGATGTTTGTCCATCTGGAATGATTCAGTATGACAAATATACAAAAAGACTAGCTGTCAGCAAACTTCTGCTGAATCTGTTTCACTCTTACATCAGGCTAAAAATTGTTCTGTGAGGCAGATCAAAGGAAATTGTATCCAAGTCAAAAATGTACCCTACCTTGATTTCGGTTAGCGACACCTAGGGATGAAATGTTCTGCCGAACTGCATGCATACAGGAGAAATCAGGTGTTAATTGAATGCACTGGCAGTCGGATGTCAGATGCACTAGGACGGGTCCAGTTTGGACTCATGTACACATAAACAGCTACAAACATCTCCAGATGGGTCATTCATAAAGTAGAGCTAATAGGCTCGATGAGAACAAGCAACCAATAGACCAATCACAGATCATCTCTAGAGATTGTATGTAATTGAGCTGTGTTTTGTGGCTTACTCTATATAAATACTGTACATCGGAATGATGGCTGACAGTGATGAAGGGAAATTGTATCAGTCTTTCGGGTGTAAGACTGGATTGTGCGCATGTGTATTCATGGTTGCTTGCGATGCTTGTTCAAGTTATCGAATTGATTAATTTGAAGTGTGGTTCTGTATGATAAAAATAGCTAACAATTGAAATGACGATTTGATGAGAAAATCCTCATAATTACATACAATTAATTTCCTTAGAGGAGGAAATATTAGGGCTGGGAATGGAGCTGGTCTCGTGTCAATCTCAGAGGCAGCACTAACGTGAGAGGACCAAACCAAACCATCCATCCAACACAAACATGGTTAGGTCCCTTATGTGCTGCTTCATGGTTGACCGCAGTGTGTGGGCACATGAAACGAGGACAGGGTGCAGGAATTCCAGCGAGGACACATCTACGAATTATTTTTCTCTGCTTTTCTTTTTTCACCTGGGGACTCGGAGAGCATGCACTTGCAGGTTACTGACAGAGGAAACCCATCTTGAAGACCCATTATGAAATGGCCTCTATTCCCAATCACATTGGGAGATAGGACTCTTTTTTTCATGTGATTTGGGGAATTCCGTGAACTTCACTATGAGTTTTCAGTTCAAGCTCCAGTAATATTTTATGAAAGAAATTAAAGATGAAAAGCAAATAATTTCTTTAAGATTAATAAGATAATGTGAGTTCAGGGTGTGTCAACATCATAAAGTGCTTCTCGTTCTTTAGATTAGTACTTGATTTGTCAGCATCATCTCGCAATAAATTTGCTTTGTTTGTTACTCAGTCTCATTAAAAACAATTACAACTATTTCAAACCATTCTTAGCCTTTAGCTTTCATTTGTAAACTAAAAAAAACATAAATGCACATTTGGCTCCATCAAACTAATCCAATATTTGGAGAAACACTTTTTTCCGCAACCCTTTTTAACGGAAGTTCTCTCTTAATTTTTGAATCCAGCGAGACACAAAGAGTGAGCAAACAGCAATGGACAACCGTTGGAGTCACTATCAGTTTGGAACAGATCTGACCTCTGAGTGATGGACTAATCCAGCTGTCCTCTCTTATCACATTCCATGACACTCGTACACACAGAAGCCTCCGTCGTGATACCCATGGGACCATGCTGAGACCTTTATTATTGATATAAAATGTGTTCCGTATTAGCAAGCGATTAGGAGCGATGCTCATCACATCTGCTCTTCATTAATGTTTTTGTTAGTGAAAATTTGGATAAAAATTGGATAAATGAAAAGTGACAGATTTTAATCAATGCCATCCCAGTAATGAAATGCAATCCTGTACTTTCAAAATCTCATCTTAAAATATTAATTTTGCTCTAATGCCTGCATTAGGCAATTTTGGCAGGCTTAATAAACTTGAAATAGAATTGGAAAAAGTCAATAAAGAATTCAATTACCCTCAAGCAACTCTGAGGAAACTGCAGTGTTTTCTTTTTCAGTCTCGGGAATAACATCTCCGTCCTCAAGGACACTCTTTACAAGCGCTCTCTATAGTTTTGTGAAGGTAGAGAGAATGCTGTTTATAATTGTTATAGTGATGGTCAGAGGACGGTTTTGGTGCTAAAGTAACATCAAGCTGTTTTTGGGACCCTGGTTGCATTGCGAGAGTGTCACCTCTTTGTGTCTTTCTGGATGGAGGTGTGTTAATTCATCATGAGGACAGGGAGTGAATGTTCATGGCATGGCGCTTGAATAAGAAATAATGGAGTGAGCCCATGCAAAAATGGCACAGCACAGGCCATGCTATACGGGCAAATACAAAACACACTTGAGGAGAGGAGAAGAAGTGTCCACTTGGTTTGACATACATTTCTGATTAAAAGTGCAAGAACTTTTAGTGCAAGATTTTTTTTTCTGTGTTCAACAATTTCATATGGTCACTGGTAACATCAAACTGTAATTTATGTATAGATCAGACTCCATTTACTCTTGTAATAATTCCAGTGTTCATTATTGAATATTTGATTTGTGTAATGCTATTCCATACAACTGTGATATATTATACCAATCTATCCAAAGAGGAAATGTGTATATTTGTCCTGGACCCAGGAGAAGTGAAGCGTGTGGAAATTTTCAGGGCTCTACATGCATTCTGACTTGTTCAATACCTCTGTGGCTCCAGTTTTCACATTCAGCCTCCCTGCGTCTGTAACTCTATCTGTCTGATGGCATATGAGGCCCCTGGCCGGACCAGATAATACCACACAGACCTGTATTTCTCCTATTAAAATGATCGGACGAGATCCTGAACGGTTTTACAGCCCCTGTAGCATTTATAATACATGTAATGCATGCAAAGTCAGGATCTGAATTAGTCCATCCATAAACTTTACTACAGAAAACTTCTGTTTTCTTGAAATAGTTTAACTTAACCCTATTCTAATTAACTTCCAAACCAATCAGATTAGGTTGCACTGTTTATATCCGATAGATATAAGGAAAATCAGAAATAAATGTTTAACCAGAAGTGGACCTGAGGTGAAGTGAGAAGCAAAGCTGTTCATCTTGCACTTCCTGTTGATATAGGTCTATAAGTTTGTTTACTTACTAACTGGACCAACACTATTTGGCACACCTGGAAGAGAGATGAGAGAAAAAAAGATTATATTAGCACCAGCAATTAATATTAGGGACACAACAATTTCCAATTTTAATCAATTTAATAAAAAGCAATAATAATAAACAAAATAATAATAATTCTATCTATTATAATATTATTTATATACAAATAAATATTAATAAAAACATCTGAAATGCACATACAATGTAATTTAGTTTTTTTTTTGTGCGTGAAATAATTTATAACAGAGCACATCTTTGCATTTTTTTTTTAAAAGGAAGAACTTGTAGTGTTCTATCATCTTAAATTAAAAATAAATAAAAGGGGGAGGTGCTATGTTTCTCAATCAAGAGGACCATTTGGAAAACAGTGAATGGAGGAGAACTCTTGGAGACAATGTCCTGGATGCAGAAAGAGAACTCACGCCCCTGCCATGTGCCATAGATCTAGTGTGTGCCATCTAATTTCCTTCCCTGATCTCTGCTTCACAGGGACAGTTAAGAGCCAAATTTATGACGTTTGGAAGGAGGGCTGAGAAATGGCTAAGAAAATAAATCTTCAGTCACCTCCGTTGAACACGTGTGAAGACTGAGTCAGAAATATAGCAAGAGGGAGAGGAAAGTGGAGAGGTCAACCTGCACAGGGAAATATAAACTCTGACATCATGACTTGATATTTAGATCCGCCATTTCTCTCCTTGAAGAAATCCTGCTCGATTATCATTTAAGAAGCTAAGTGAAAAATCCTGCACACTTCTCTGACTTGAATCTTAAATGCAAAATATGGCACATGGGAGCTTTAATTCCATTTCACACTTTCCGTACCTTTGGAAAAAATTCTGGGAGATTTATTTATTTATTTACTTCGATGACACTTGGCTCCCTCTTTCAGTGTAAGTCTATGCATTTAGTTATTTTTATTTGTTTTTACTTGCAAGTCACGGTGGAAAAATTGCTCATGTTGATGCTGCATCTGACACCACAGAAACACATACAGACGTCTGGATACACACTAAACAGCATCAACAGTGTAACACAGCACCTCTCATAGCACACAGTCCGCTGTCTTTGCTTTAAATACAGTCAGGCTTTTAGTCATGTTGCGCATTCATCCTCACGATTCATGTAAGTGCAATTCAAACTCTTTTTTTAATGTATTTATTTATTCATCTCTCCTCTTTTGAGTTGGACAGTCGTCCGCCTGAGACGGACGCAAACTATCATGTGTCACATTATTAGATTACCTTTCAATCACAGTGGTTTTCAACCCCCCTCACCTGCTGGAACTCTCCATTATGTCGGGGAGCAGGAATCAAATTGTGAAGCCTGATGCAGAAACACATTAGGCTGCTTATGTTTATTGCATACTCCATTGATTTTTACCATTTGCACTCTGGGGCTATTTGAGTCTCCAGGATCAACCATTGATGGGCAGGAGTGTGTGTGCTAAATGAATACACACCCTGGAAACGTTCCTTATTTTGCATGTTCGGTTGTGCATGCAGGCGCGCAACAATGCCTGAAAGTCACAACTTTGACTAATTTTTTCAGATTGCATATATATTATAAATATGCCTGTATATACTGTACTTATTATATGTTTCTTCTATTTAAACAAATTCTTCCTTGATTTTGTGCGAATCCACCTTTCCATAAATTAATAAGACCCTTTTTTCATAATCAAGCAATTCAAAAGAATAGACAGTCTCTTGGGGGACAAATCCACCCACACACACCTAAACACATGTTATACTGACAGTTAATTTTTCAGGCTTCCTCCCAGAGGTTGACGGGACGTAATTAACCCAACCTGGGCAAGATACCAGATCTGTCCTGCCCTACATAACACACTCACTCGCCTGCCAAGTCATCCAGCTTGAGGGATTCCCGCTGGACCGCACGAAAATTGTGACGACTTTCCTTTTTTCCAATTTGAAAGCCAATCTGTCCCTTAACCGCCCACTTTCTTCGCCAGCGAAAGGACAAAACCTTCTGTGATGCTTTATTTCATGTTTCATGTTGGAAACAGAGCTAGCTGAATTGCTCGTGGCCTCATTATTGTTGTTCTGGTAGCGCAACATCCTGACCTTCACAGAGTCTCATCTGTTTGCTTTTTCTGTCCACCTGGACATTCCGGTAACGCTTATCTACAAAATTTCTACCCTAGGCAAAGTTTGTAATTACTTTCCCTTGCCGCTTACATCTCCTGGCCATCCATCATCCATTTTCCATCCGGATGTGAGCCGTGACATGCACAAGCAACCATGTGCCTCAAAACAGAAATGTAACAATCCACACCAGTGGAACTTGTTGTCCAACCTCTGCTACAGTATCGGTGCCTCCATCTGAACGTCTTAAAGGGCAGAGTGAATAGATTTGCACGGGAGATGGCAAGTATGAAAAAGTGCCTGCGATGAGTCACAGTTAAGATTCTGGGAATGCGACGCATGGCAGAAAATCCTGTGATGGAAGAAACAAATATTTGAAAGAGAGATTACCGTTGCGGCAGCACAGAGAAAGATGTGGAAAAGGCAGAGTAAACAAACCAGGTCTCATGGGGGAATAAGGAGAACATAACACAAAACAAAGAAAGAGGAAAAATCAGATAGAGGGAGCGAACGTAATATGCTTTCGGAGCTGACACTACGAGAGTCAAGATGGAAAAGGAAACCGTGGGGGTTGTGGAGCATATGCAGCCAGGGTGGAGATGTTAAAATGAATAATTAGATAACAAAAACGGTACAAAATAACTTTCCTCTTCTGGGAGAAGACAAGATGGCCACCTGGCCCTTCAGATAGCACTAATTAGAGCATCCGTACGGCAGTGGAACGAGGACTGAGGACACGCTTAATTACACTTCAAGATCATTCATGCTACACAACAAGAAAGGCAAACACCTTCTACAGGACGGAACACGGCTGCAATCAGCTTCCTCTCTGAGTGTATGTTCTTTCTATAAGAAAGTTTGCCTGTCTGAGGATGGCAGGTGGGGGAGGAAGGGTACAGCTGTTATAGTTTCAGCCCAGGAATGAACCGTTAGATTCAAGGACGCCAAACAACGGCAGGCAAACACACTGACATCTGTTAGCCCCTTACTTATGTATACTAATTAAAAAACAAAACCAGCCATCAGTCGTACACTACGGCACTGTTGATAATAATTTACTCTCATTGCGACTGTCATCACCAGATGTGCTGGGCTGTCTTCTCTAGCTAGGCTGAACGGAAGTAAATGAGGTATTATGAATCTCCTCCTCTGGTGGATCTCGCTCAAGCATGATTTTCATGGCTCCTGTTGTATGCCGACTGGAATTTTGTATCCAAATAATTAAATGGTAAAAAGCTGTAAAATCAATAAGTCACATAAAAGCTTATATCATGTTCAGCTTTTATCCTCGCGGACTGAAGCTGAGGTCAATGAGGAGCGATAAAAACCTTTACTGAAACAGTGTCGGGACACATCTCTCTCTTTAAGTGCTTTGATCGCAAGTAATTTACAAGGCCAGACCGGGCTGATTTGAAGTTTCATTTGCACAGTTTAATCCTGCCAGGACAAGAGGAATTAGTCAGTTCTCTGTTAAGATGTGCTGTCTTAAACCACAGAGTATTACTCAGCAGAGACGTGGAAAACAATTAGCATTGCTTGCTAATCCTCTCTGCGCATTTTTAAATGTAAACGGGGAGTTGCTGATTGCCCTGCGGTCGCTGTGTTTGGGTAACAGCAGGCACAGTGCAGATCAGACCTTATTTTGAGTCACATCATGAAACCCTTCATCAATCTGGCAAGCTATAAAACACAAACATTAGTCAAGTTTAAGAAGGCATTTTAGATTCAGCATGGGCCAGAACATTGTGTTTGAGTCCCATTGCCACCTTTTCAAGGAGGGAGAAAATGGGGGTGCCCTCATCACTTCCCCTCTCCTCGAGAGCAGAAATGGTCTGTCATGGCTAATTCTTGAACTGATCGCTCTCAGACTTGCCGTTCCGACGTAAAGCGAGAACCTAGCTACTTCTCAGAAGCTTTGACGAAGAGTGATATCCAACGCTGTTTCCTCAATCTCAAACTCTTTTCCTGGTTTTTCTGATCCTCCCAGACTAACAGGAATTACTCTGCCCTACACAGAAACAACAGAAGATGTACTACTAAATATTTTATATGTGTGTGTGTGAGTGTGTATATATTCATAGACAAAAAAACATTGTATGATTTTTCATTTATGCCAAAAATCATTAGGTTATTAAATATCATGTTCCATGGAGATATTTTTTTTTACAATTTTTTACTGTAAATATATCAAAACTTAATTTTTAATTAGTAATATGCATTGCTAAGAACTTAATTTGGACAACTTTAAGATGATTTTCTCAGTATTTCGTTTTTTTGCACTCTCTGATTCCAGATTTTCAAATAGTTGTATCAAATTGACCCTTATGACTGGTTTTTTGGTCCAGACACACACACACACACACACACACACACACACACACACACACACACACACACACACACACACACACACACACACACACACACACCCCTATACATATTAGGGCTGGTAATTTAACACGCTAATTAGATTAATTAATTACGCAATATCACATGAGTGCAAATGTGAAACTGATCTTATACAACAGTTCAATAATTAAGAAGTTAATATTGTGTTATTTTCAATTTTGCCAACAAATTTTGCCATTACCACCCACTGGCAGTTTTAGGTTATTTTTAGAGTATCATTTAATGAAATAAATAAATTCATATTCCCATAGTAATATTAATACAATTTATAAAACTATTAAATGTGTAGTTAACCCACCCAAAAATGAAAATTGTGTCATCACTTACAGCTAACCAACTCAGGTTTC